>NC_142082.1:81186013-81331013 GCF_054644295.1 Miniopterus natalensis | reverse complement strand
TTTTCTTTTTGCTGTTCTGATTGGGTGTTTGTTTTTTGCTTCCTTATATTCCAAATCACTAATTTGATTTTCACCTTCATCTACTCTTCTGTTGATTTCCTGTATATTATTGTTCATTTCAGCTAGCATATTCTTCATTTCTGACTGATTCTCTTTCTATGATTTCTCTGTCCTTTCTCATGCTGTTGAAATTTTCAGTAAGTTTCTTGAGTGTCTTTATAACCATTATTTTTAACTCTGTATCTGGTAGTTTGCTTGCCTCCATTTCATGTAGTTCTTTTTCTAGATATTTCTGCTGTTTTTTCATTTGGGACTTGTTTCTTTGTCACTTCAGTTTTGCTGCTTCTCTATGTTTGTTTCTATGTATTAGGTAGAACTGCTACATCTTCCTGACTTGGTAGAGTGGCCTTGTGTAGTAGTGTCCTGTAGGGCCTAGTGGTGCAGCCTCCCCAGTCACCCAAGTTGTGTGCCCCTATGTTGGCTGTGTGCACTGTTCTGTTGTAGTTGAGTCTCGATTGCTGTTGGTGTCACTGGGAGGGATTGATTTCCAGACCAATCACTGCAAAGACTGGCTGCAGTAGAGGAGCTGCTATGTAGGAGTCAACCTTATGGTACATGATGAGGCTTTGGTGTTTACCAAGTCTACCTCTTTATTGTGTTGTTCATGGAGGTGGTAGGGATGTAATCTGACATGGTGTGAAGCTGTCCACTGGGTGTACTGACTCTGGGGCTTCCTGAGAGGTGCAAAGTCAACCAGTGTCTGAGTCCTGCCTGGGCCACCTGGCACAAGCTACAGAGCAATCTGGAGATAGTTACTACTTGTGTTGGGCTTGCAAGTCCCCAGGAGAGTCCAAGCTCTGAACCAAGGTGGAATGTTCCTAGTGCTGGGCCTGGGGCCATTTAACAAAATGTAGGGTGTACACAGAGGCCAGATGCTGCTTGTTTGAGAGATTTTAGGAAAGTCCAAAGCATGAGGCAAGAGAGGCCAATTGTATGGAAAAGTCACTGGAAATGGTTTGGACAGGCTTGCAGAGAATCACCAGGGTGAGGCAAACAGTTTGAGTCAGATTGATGGAGACTCTGATATGGCACCTGCTCATGGTTTGGTTGGTGCTCTCAGGAAAGGAACAATGTCCTCTATCAGCATTTTTGTCTGGCAAAAAGCTGCCCCCCACCCCCAGCTCTCACCTTGATGCCAGACAATTCAGTTCCTCCCTGAATATCCCTGGTGCTTTCCAAGCTGCTGTTCCAGTGCTGGAGCTCAGAGAGAGTGAATCTGAATAAGTCCATATGTGGGTCCTCTAAGAGGAACTAACCAGGACTTCAGAAACCCTCTGTCTCACTCAGGTACAATCCCTACTTGTTTTTACAGCCAGAGTTATGGGGACTTATCTTCCTGGCAGTGGAACCCTGGGATGGGGGGGCTAGTGTTGGGCTGGGACCCCTCTCTCCTCAGGGGGGACCTTTGTAGTGTAGATAGCCCTCCTAATTTTAAACCACTACACATGGATGTGAGACCAGCTACTTCTGCATCTCTGCCCATCCTACCAGACTCTGATGTGCTTCTTTTTAAATCCCTAGTTGTAGTACTTCCATTTAGCTAGATTTCAGGTGATTCTGAATGATGGTTGTTCTGTAGTTTAGTTGTATTTTTTTGATGCAGAAGTAGTCACTCTTAATTACTCATCTTTTGTTAAACTTCCTGATGGATATCTTTATCCATCAGTTCTTCCAAATATACTTGAAAATAATTTTATTCCCTCATCTCCCCAGGATATTTGATTATTTTGAAGGAAAACCCTCCCACACCTTTACAGTGGAGAAAACTGGTGGTCACCATCTTATCCATTGAATGAACTGTAGGAAAGCTTAAACTATGTGCCCCCTCATGCGGTGCAATCTGAAGGCATAACATGGCCTAAGAAGTGCTCTTATTAGAAATGTTTCCTTTGAACCTAATCAAGCCTTTTTAGGATATAGAGACTAGAAGAACAAGTTAAAGTACACCATGAAGATAGAATCAGACACATCCAAGCCAAGAAGATTGGCCTGATGTTTTCAGTAAATCAAAATTGTTTTCCAGATATTTCAAAATTAGTTTCAAAATAACAAATTTATTTTCAAAAGGCCAAAAACATGAAAAATTAAGTGGAGGAACTGTTTTCTATAACAAAAGAGACAATAACTAAATGTAACATGTAACCCACGATTAGATTCTGACTTGAAGGGTAAAAGCAGTAATAAATGACATTCTCAGGATAAACAATAAATTTAAATATGGAGTAGATATTAGAAAATACTGTTAATTCTCTTAGACATAATCATATTATTATGATTATGTAGGAAAATCTATCTTGAGCAAATGCCTATTGAAGTATTTAAAGTATAATGATGTCTGCAACTGAGTTTCATGTGATTCAGTAACAATACAAAAACACAGTATAAATAATTATTTACATATATGGGATTTATATAAAAATATATATAATGTGTATATATGTGTGTATGTATATAATCATATATAACTATGTGCCTCCTCCTGTGGTGTATATAATCATATACATAATCATGTATATAATTATGTACTTATACACATAAACATGCATGAATACACAAATATTATCAATTATTGAACCTAAGTGGAGGATATATTGTTGTCCTTTATAATACTTTTCCCAACTTTTATATTTGTTTTAAAAGTTTTCATAATAAAAACTTGAAGGGGGAAATAAAATAATTTCATGAAATTTCCAAAATATTTCATTGAGATTTTGATTTGAACTGCATTAAATGAGTAAGGTAAATTGGGAATGATTGACATGCTTATAAAATTTAATGTTCCTTTTTCCAGGAATATGCTATTTCTCCATTTATTCAAGTCTTTTATATCTTTCAACAAGTTATTTTTTGTTTTTTTAATAGAGGTCATTATATTCATAACCTTGATAGTAACAAAAAAAAGGTCATTTACTTTGCAAATATAAACTATGTTTTTTATTTAATCATTTATGGTTGCACTTCAGAAGCTGAAACTTAAATGTCAATCTTGTGACTGAAATACTGCAATTTATGCTGTCTCCAATATCTTGCAACCAGAACTGCCTTATATAAACATATCAAACAATGAGTGTGGAAAAGAATGGAAGAGATAAAAGGGTCCCTACATTCCACATGGCTTTAGTTTTGCAAGCACATATTTTCTTAGAAACTTGGTATCATGATTTTACAGTAACCCATTTAACTCCTGTTCTTTCAAGTCCTTGGTGTATGTTTGAGGTTTAAATGGTGCTGATCATACCTATTACTGAGTTTCTCCTCCAGGTTCTGAACCAATTAAAAAAAGACACAAGAAGCCAGACTTAGTTGCAATACTATATCAGCTATATTTCAGGTACACCTGGTGGCTTAGAGACTGTGGCTTGACTAAAGGCTGAATTCAAGCTTCTGATTCTCCCTGACAGTTCTGCAAGTCAAAAGTTGAAAAGCGGAAAACTCAGGGCTTCCTTTGTGGAAGTGGGGAAGCTCTCAGTTGGGCTTACTGAGGAAGAAGAGGAAATGGGAAGACCTTCTCTGCTTGCTGGAAGATAAGAGAACCTGAGCCATCATCTCACTATTTCTATTGGTCACTCTGCTGTCATGAGGAGCCAGTGAGAGAAAACTTTCCTTCCAGTTCTTCTCCAAGAGGCCTGAAGGGCTGGAGCAAGTTCTTTAGCACTTTTTGGAGAGGCCAGCAGTTTCTATTCTATAGCCAAGGTAGAGAGCAGTGGACAAGAATGAAAAGAAATCCCCCGCCACTTCAAATTAGATTCCATTCACAGGCTTTTCTTCTTGGCTGATTGGTCTCCTGGCTGATGAATCATGCATGGAGACTTAAGTGTGGAATGGAAATGAAATCAAGCCATTTTTTAATGTACCTAACACCATTTGAAGGCTAAATATCTACATTATAGCCTCTGCATTAAAGGCTACCTGTGAATTTAACACAGAGAAATACAAGGATTAGGAAAAGCCTGGAAGTGAGGCTTAGTCTTTCCTCAATCTCACTGAACTTCTATCTGGCTTTTTCAGCTAAAATACAATGAAATGGATAATCATTGTGATGAAAGCCAGGCATCTAAAATAAATGTCAATAGACAACTGTGAACTTGAAATAGCATGAGAAAGTCCAGATTTTTACCTTGAAAAATTCTCCCTCCTCGCCCCATTTTTATTTCAGGAAAAAGGAGAGATGTTTACGAAGGAATAGCACTTATAACAGAGGAAAGTTTTGCCTAGTAGATTCAGTTTAGCCTAAGAAACAACACAACTATGAGAATACAGTTTTAAGTTCTTAAAATCCCTGACAAAGCCTTGGATGAAATGAATCAACAAATGATTCATTAAAGAGCCCCATTTTTTTTAAGTGTCTGAAAGAATAAAAATTGTGAAGTTAAATTAATTAAGGACTTTAAACATTCACCAAAAAAACACAAAACCTTAAGGACATTCATAGCATTAAATGAATGTAATTTAATAGTAATTTAATAGTAAAAGTGTTGGGATTATTAATTTAATGTGTAGACTTGACTGGGCCACAGGGTGCTGAGACATTTAGTCAAACATTATTCTGGGTATATCTATCAGGGTGTTTCTGGAAGAGATTAACATTTGGGTCAGTGGACTGAGTAAAGCAGATTTCCCTCCCTGATGTGGGGGGAGAGGGGGGCTTCATCCAATCAGTTGAAGGACTAAAGAGTAGAAAAAAGCTGACATTTCTGTGAGTAAGAGAGAATTCCTTCCGCCTGACTGCCTTGAGGTGGGACATTGGTTTTTCCTTGCCTTTATACTCTAACTGAAACATTAGCTCTTCTTGGGTCTCAAAGCCTCCTGACCTTCAGACTAGAACTTATTCAACTTTCCTGGTTCTCAGGCCTGCAGACTTGAATTGAAATATACCATCAGCTCTGCTGTGTCTCCAGCTTGTTAACTAAAAATCTTGGGTATTGTCAGCCTCCATAATCATGTGAGTCAATTTTTTATAATAAATCTCCCCTCTCTCTCAGTATCTATCTATCTATCTATCTATCTATCTATCTATCTATCTATCTATCTATCATCTATCTATCATCTATCATCTATCTATCATCTATCTATCTATCATCTATCTATCTATCTATCATCTATCTATCTATCTATCTATCTATCTATCTATCTATCTATCTATCATCTATCTATCATCTATCTATCTATCTATCTATCTATCTATCTATCTATCTATATCTATCTATATCTATCATCTATCTATCTATCTATCTATCTATCTATCTATCATCTATCTATCTATCTATCATCTATCTATCTATCATCTATCTATCTATCTATCATCTATCTATCTATCTATCTATCATCTATCTATCTATCTATCTATCTATCTATCTATCTATCTATCTATCATCTATCATCTATCTATCTATCTATCTATCTATCTATCTATCTATCTATCTATTATCTATCTATCTATCATCTATCTATCTATATCATCTATCTATCTATCTATCTATCATCATCTATCATCTATCTATCTATCTATCTATCTATCATCTATCTATCTATCTATCTATCTATCTATCTATCTATCTATCTATCTATCTATCTATTATCTATCTATCTATCTATCTATCATCTATCTATCTATCTATCTATCTATCTATCTATCTATCATCTATCATCTATCTATCTATCTATCTATCTATCTATCTATCTATCTATCTATCTATCATCTATCTATCATCATCTATCATCTATCTATCTATCTATCTATCTATCTATCTATCTATCTATCTATCTATCTATCTATCATCTATCTATCTATCTATATCTATCTATCTGTCTATCTATCATCATCTATCTATCTATCTATCATCTATCATCTATCTACCTATCTATCATCTATCTATCTATCATCTATCATCTATCTATCTACAAGGCCTGTCCTCCTTCTCCTGAGCAGCTCTATAGCTAGTCCATAGGAAACTGAGTAGGTCAAGGCCCTACTGTTTGACTACAGTGCATGAGGGGAGCAAGGGAGAAAACTGTTCTCTGCTTGCTCAAGTTTACTGGCCTGCAGCTCTAAGTTTCTGTGCTGTAACACAACCCACTTACATGTATAGGGATCATCTGACCCTTTTTGTCACCCTGTGGAATTGAAGGTTGGGGGACCAGTGAAAATATGCTGACGCTCTGGCTACTGCTTTGTTATGCATAATGCATTTTTTTGTGTTTTTGTCTAGTAGTCTCATGTTCTCTGTAAGTATCCATGTTATGGTAGCAGGCTTACTTGCTTTCCTGTAAATAGAGTAAAATCCCAGAGCCTCATGGTTCTTGACAGATCTGCTGATTGATTTAAGCCGGATAACCTGCTCCAGTGCATCTCCACCTGGAAAACAATGACTGAGAAGGGCAGGAGGAGGACTCCCAGAGAAGAACTTGGTACAGATACCAGAACATGGGCACATAGATGGTGGGTAGAGAAAAAATTGAGAATTATGCCAACTTTCCCACTTGTATCCTTCCTCCAGGGTCTCATATCTATTTAAAATGTAGTATTTTTAAATCCATTTTAACATTTGGGCCATTTAACTTCCTGGTATCTTCACTGGACTCAGGACTCCATGAAGAGTAACATAGGCTTCCTCCATGAAGAGTAACTTCAGGTTTTTACATTTTATTTTACCTGATTATCCTAGCAACTCAGTGAAGATGGCTTTGTTATTTATTGCCTTTGTACAGTGGAGAAAAGAAAGGCTGAGAAAGATTAAGTAATCCATTCTCAAATACAGAGCATGGTGCCACAGTGTGATTACTTGAGTGAGCCCAGCTCTAACAGCACTTCTAGATTCCATTGACTTTGCATTTGTCGGTCTGACAGATTTTTACTTTTAGAACCCAGCTGTCTAGTAACTTCTGCCAGTGACACAAGTATTGATGTCAATAAGCAAAACTCTCTGGCTTTAGGAGTAAAGGACCTTTACAGCTCCCTACATGGGGCAGTCTGAAGACTCTAAAGCTTTTATCCTCCTGAATATCTCATCCATTAAGACCTGTAATGCCTCCATTAGAAAAACATTTCTCTGAGTATGGGCAACCTTTTGATTTTTAGAGGCCCTTATTAAAATCTACAAAACATTGAGAAGGATGACTGCATAAACAAAGTTTTGCTAACTCCAGTATAAGATTGTTTTTCAACCATTAATGTTAGAGGACTGTTGCAGACATCTGTTGTTTTCTTTGCTTGGCACCTCACACCCACTCTCATTTAATGGAACTGCCTCTTCCTCCCAATGACATGGTTATTATGGGAGCAGCTTCATAGAATAATGTAATTATTGGTAGTAATCATTCTAGTGTCAGAATTGCGTCAATGGAGTCCTCCCCTGGGACTTTAGGATTGAGATGCAGAGAGGAAGAGCTCTCTGTCTCTTTCTCTCTCTCTCTCTCTTTCATTAAAGGCTAATTTCACAGTCCACATAGAAAGCAAAAGCAGAAACCTGCAGAGGCACAACATTAAAAGATTTTGAATTCCATGGTGGTGTTAAATGCTAGTAATCTCTCATACATCTTCACAACTTGTGCACATTTAGTTCATCTTATTTAATAAACATCAATTGAAAGCTTACTATGCCATGCCCTAGAGGCACAAAGATGAAATTGGTTGCATCCTCAGGAAGTTCCTGGTCTGGTGAGAGAGCCAGACAAGCAAACAAATTATTTCAAAACATGTGGCCATCACTCCAAATACAATAAATGTGTTAAGTACTGCAACCAAGAAAGGTGGTTCTGGAAGAAGAGGGGAACCAGAATGGGGTCTGGTGGACTTCAGGGAGGAGTTAACTTTTGAGTGGCTCTTGCCGGATGAGTGGGAGTTTTCCCATGGAAAGATGGGCATGTAGACTCTATGATGCTCAGTGTGAGGAGAACAGGGTGTGCAAATGTAGGGAGGAGTAAGAAAGTATGGTGTTTTGGGGGAAAGCTTGCAGTGTACGGGGCTGAACCTCAGGGTGCATGGTGTGAACAGTAGGACAGGACACATAAAGAGAGGTAAGGGCCATCTTGGGAGGTGCCTCATGCTCTGGGCTAATGGATTTCATCCTGTGTTTGAGGACGATCACTTTGAAAAAAGGAGAAGAGTGAGGGGTTAAGTGCATGGGTTCTGGAGGCAGGTTGGCCAGGGTTCAGGGTCCCAGCTCTGATGCTCAGTAGCTGTATGATATTGAGCAAACTGATGATCCTCTCTAAGATGCAGTTTTCTCATTTGCAAATTGGTGCTCAATGGTATATACCAAAAAGTCTCCTTGCAAGAATTAAGTGAGTCATGTCTTTAAAGCTTTTAGCATAGAGTGTGACAAACATAGTGATAGCTGAATACTGAGTAGATACTATAAGTAATTTGAGTAGCAGTAGGTTGATGGCTCCTATAGAGAGTAAAGACGCTTGGGGTATATCTAGGATCTCCCAAGGAAGAAAAAAACTATCACCAATCCTGGAGAGAAAGCTTAGAGATCTTGTTCACTTGAGTGAACTCATGGCTAATTATCTGGAAAATGTGTTTCCAGGTAACTGTTAAGAGAAAAACAATGAATAGTCTGTGTCAAGTACAGGATAGAAAACCAAAGACATTGGAAAGTTGCTAGGAGTGTAAATCTTAAGAGTGCTCATTATGCCCGGCTGGGGGTGACTCAGCGGTTAAGCGTCGACCTAGGATCCAGGCGATCAGGGTTTGATTCCCAGTCAGGGCACATGCCTGGGTTGCAGGCTTGATCAATGACTCTCTCATCATTGATGTTTCTACCTCTCTCTCCCCCTCTCCTTTCTTCTGTCTGAAATCAATAAAGATATATTTAAAAAAAAAAAAAAAAGAGTGCTCATTATAAGAGAAAAAATTTTGTAACTATATATGCTGATAAATGTTAACTAGACTTATTGTGATCATTTTGTAATATATACAAATACTGAATCATTATGTTGTACTCTGGAAATGAGTACAATGTCATATAACAATTATACTTCAATTAAAAATAATAATAGTAAACCAAAGAGAATAAAGGAGGTTAAAACATGTCTTGCTTACATTAGTTTGAGCTTCATCACACCAGGGAAAAATGAGATTTTCTTTTTAATCTTGTAACTCAACAGAACATGTTGGATTTTGTTGCAGATGTGTTCAGCTGATTAAAGAGTTTGCAAAATGTGGGGGACTTTTTTCTCTCTGTCAGACTGGTAAGCAGCTTGAAAAGATTTTGCATTGAAAAGTAGTGTGGGAGCTTTTGTTGTGGGATACTTTTTGGAAGCTGGAATATTAAAATCTAATCATTTCTAAGAAAACATAGTGTCTGCAGGATGCCAAAACATTATAGCATGTGTTGATTAATTAGATGACAACAAAATATTTGGCCAATGAATCAAAGTTTTGTTCTACATGATGCCAAACATCTGGATATTTGGCAGCAGCTGTTTGGCATCCTGCGGACCAAACAGAAGCGTCACTGTACCACTGTGTAATGGTGAAGGCTCTAGCTTGCCTTCTGTCTGACCTGCTCACTGCCCCTAAGATTCAGTACAGAATCACTGCTGATTGAGCAGGGCCAGTACTAGTTTGGGCTCAGATCAAATGCAAAGTTGGTGGAGACAGAATTTCTCACTGGGATTCAGATATGAGGAGTAAACATAGGACACGTTTATTAGGAAGACTGAATCTCCTAAGTGCAACAGCCCAGGAGGCCATGATGCACTCACTGGAACAAGACAGGAAGCAGTGTGGAAACCAGGCTGGAGTGATATCTCCTTGTTGCGTCCTTTGCTGTCAACAGCGTGGTGTAGTGGAAGAAGCCCAGGACCTAAAGTTAAAAGAACTTGGCTCTGGCCTGGCTGGCAATCTCAGTGGTTAGAGCATCAGCCCTCACACTGAAGAGTCTTGGGTCTGGTTCCTGGCCAAGTGCATGTGCCTGGGTTGTAGGTTTGACCCCGGCCCGGTCAGGTGCCTATGGGAGGCAGCAATCTGTGTGTCTCTCCCACGTCAGTATTTTTCTCTCTCCCCCCTCCTTCCCTGTCTTCCCCTCTCTCTAAAGAATCAATGGAAAGAACTATCCTTGGATGAGGAATAACAAAAAGCAAACAAACAAACAAAAATGGGCTCGCTCCTGGCTCCACCTCCTCATGCGCGTGTGACCACGTGCAACTCTCTAAAACTCAGCTTCCTCACCGGTAACATAAAGGTTATAAAAGCTGTCTCACAGGACTGTTGAGAAGCTCACTGACATGCTTTGAAAACAGTAAAGTGGTATAAAATTAAATTATCATTAAATAAAGCAAGTAGTTTTTGTCCCAAAACAGTTTAGCTGTATCATGGGACAAGCTAATTCTTGGAGCTTTGGTTTCCTGATTTTTGACGTGGGCTCAATAATAGCAGCTACCTCAGGGAGCTGAGAGCACTAAATGAGAGAATGCTGGCAAATACAATACCTGGCACAAAGTACACAAACAGGTGCTGCTGGCGTCGGTATCAGAGAGCTTCCTGTTCCTGAAAGGGTTCAAGCAGACATGAACCCCAGTCTCTCTTAGGTGTTGATGGAGTGCAAAGAGGTTGGGCAAAATGATTTATAAACCTCCATTAAATTCAGAACTTTTATGAGTTTCTGACATATAAAAATACAATTGCAGAAAAGAAGCAAGAAATGAATTTGATCCTTGGAAAAGATCATTTAACTTATGTGCAGAGTGAAAAACTATGTATGAGTAAACATCAAAAACTATGCTTCCCAACTGTTTACTGGCACTGAATCCAGCCTATTATTTGGCAAACCCAACACAAACAACTAGTGAGCCTGTTCACAATGTCCTCTGCTTTGGAAGTGTCAGAATTTCAACTTCTCCCGCTCTTGTTGGGTTGGCCCCAGTACAAGATAAGGAACCAGAGGATCTTGTTGGCAAGTTAAAGAATGAAAACAGTAACAGCAGTTATCAGTGTAACTGTGTCATTAGTCCTAGGGTAGGTTGTAATTGCTGGCAGAACAGATAAAGTACTTTGAGGCAGAGCTATCAATGTTTCTGGCTTGGCAAACAAAACACTATTCTTCCCGTTAAGCTCATCTTTTAGTAGAAAGGAAGGACAACCCAGCTTTGGATACACATAAAAATATGTGTTAAAGAGAAAAAATTCTCTTTAGCAAATATGAATTTCTTATTGTCAGAGATAAAGTTAACTGTGAAAACATCAATAAACACAAGCAACTTTTAAGTTTTTTTCTGTGTTCTTGACTTCTTTCATTCTCTTATTTTTTATTTTTACTTTTTACTGCCAGCTATGTGCTCAGCCCATTGCTAAGCCTTCTCCCACGCTCTGCCAAGCATTCTCCATCTGCTGCTCCAGATTTACTTTTCCCCTGGGCCCTGGGGCCCACGGGAAACTGACCTTATATAGATGGCATCACTCAGGTTCCACTGACCTCTGGTTTATTATTTAGTTTAACCACTTGGAGGCAACAGCAAGACTTAGGACAGGGGAAAGAGAGGTTAAGCTATTTATTCCTACCTCCCATCTAACATCTCAGTTTCAGGTACTAAAAATCCAGGACCTGAATTGAGTTGTTGGTAGCCCTGTAGTTTCTGTCAAACCTGATTACAGCTTTCATCCATTCAGCAGTGACCCTGTAGAGTATGCCATATGGTTTTATTCCTTTTTTTTTTTTTCCTCACATTCTGACTATACACATGCTTATTTCCAATAGACTATGGCCAGAGAGGACATAGTCACTTTGAGGCCAAGGCAGTGAAGAGCCAATGTGGCTCCTCCATTCATCAGTAAGCAAAGACTCCTAGATACCAGAAATGCGATTTGGGAGTGGCCCAGGTCTTTGAGCACCCTAGGACAAAAGCCACCTGCACAGCCTCAGACTGTGACATGAGCAAGAAGTAAACTTTTTTCAGGTTAAGTCACTGAAATATTGGAATTTGTTTGTTACTGCAACAGAGCCTATAATATCCTAATTAACCCTTTTATCTAATGTAACTCTTGTAACCACCTTATGAAGATGATGCCAATATTAACCCTCATTTTACAGATGAGAAAATGATGCAAAGTGCTTTAAGTAACTTGCAACAACATTGAGAGCAGCAGAGCTAGTGCTCAAACCAGATCTTTCTGACTCCAAAGCCCAGCTCTTATCAGGACATAGTATAGTTTACCCTTAAATCATACTCTTTTTGGCATGTGTAGGAAGATGCACTTTCCATCAGTGGATCTTGCAAATGGTATGAGCCCAGGACAGGCCTGCTGGCCAGGCAGACAGTATATTCAGCAAAAGTTGAGAGATGAGTGATCAGCCCCTTAATATCGTTGCACCTTCCCTACCTGAAAAAAAAGAGGGATGTAGGTTTTTGTTGTTGTTATTTTTTTACTTGCTTAGGCTTATAAGCAAGTAAAAAAGTATCACATTTTCCTGTGGAAGTATCACATTTTTCCATTCCTCTCTAGAATTAAAATGTAGCTCTTTCTTTGTTGCCCCCATTGACTATATTTCTTTAGAGACACTAGGGGCCCATTTTAAAATATGATTCTTAATATACATAATGTCCCTGAATTATAACTTAAAATGGTTAAATGATAAATTTTGTTTTGTATGTATTACCACAATAGAAAAAATTGCTTTAAAACATGGTTCTTTACATTTGATTAAGTTATAGCTTGCCAGGGTTTATTTGCTATTGAAAATGCATGTCCAGTGCATTTCCAGCTTCATTATCAGCTAAAGGAAACTGGTTTTGTCACTTGAAGGAAGAAATCATTGACTCTAGGTCAGATCAGTTCCTTGCATTCAACAACAATGACTATTTATTTCTGTCACCAAAGGAAATTCAACAACACAGTCACTTCTGAAATTTTGTGTGTAGGAAGGAAAAGCCAAAGCAGGAAATGTGACCTATTGAGCTGTTCTGAGCAGTGAGGTCAGAGAAGTCCTTTATCTTCCTGAGCTAGATGTGCTAAGCCTCAGCGGTTTGCATTCTATGGCTCTGTTGAGGATGAACTCATTGGTAAAATTTGATCCAAATGTCCTACTTGCATTTCCATAATCAGTTTGCCCTACTTCCTTCACTGAGTTTTCAATGCCTCTGGATTAGGTCTTAGTGTGTGGAAATCATTCACTCCTATTTATATTTTCTTAGACATGATATGCTCCTTGGAAAAAAACAAACAGGAATTTACTTCGGAAAGCCAGCAACCTTATTTAGAATCATGTTTGAACCAACACATATTTGCCCAGAGTCCTTTTTATTTTTTTAAATTAACTTTATTTATTTATTTTGCTATTTAATCATTTTTTTATTTTTAAATTACAGTTTACATACAACATTATATTAGTTTCAGGTGTATACCCCAGTGATTAGACATTATATAACTTACTAAGTAATCATCCTGATAAACCTTATACCCATCTGACAACATACATAGTTATCAGAATATTATTGACTATATTCCTTATGCTATACTTTACCTCCCCATGACTATTCTGTAACTACTTCTTAATCTCTTCACCTTTTTCACCCATCCCCCCAACCACTTACTCATCTGGCAACTGTTAAAATGTTTTCTGTATCAATTAGTCTGTTTCTGTTCTGCTTGTTCATTTATCTTATTTTTTAGATTCAATTGTTGATAGATATGTATTTATTGCCATTTATTATTCATATATTTTCTTAATCCTAATCTGAGGAGTGAGGATATTTTTTCCATTGATTTTTAGAGAGAGTGGAAGGGAGGGGGAAGGGGTATAGAGAGAAAGAGGAAAGAGAGAGAGAAACATCCATGTGAGAGAAAAACATCTATTGGTTGCCGGTTGTCTTCCATGCTTGTCCTGCCTGGGGAATAGAACTGGCAGTCTTTCAGTGCACAGGACCATGCTCAACCAACTGAGCTACTCCCGCTAGGCTGACTTTGTCTTTGTTCTTATTTGCCCTTCTCTTGGAACCAGCATCCCATAGATGTAGATCACAGTCTGTGAGGCCTCCTTCTTGCTCTGGACGGTGAAATTAGAGACTCCAACTGTAGGTATTATGAACACAAGGCTATGAACCCAGATAAATGAATTCCAAATGCTGCCCTATGCATGATGAATTCCTTGCACTAAACTGGATAAAGGATTTAAGTCACACTTTGTGATGAGAAATAAAGTGTCCCAAACAGGGAAGATGGCTTATGGTTTCTCCACTTTTCTCTCAGATAATTCATTTTCTTCTCTTTTTGACAAAGAAAGAAAAAACTTGACAACCAGCCCTATGGTATTTACCTTTTAGCCTTCCTTAGAAGATTTGGTGCAACATGAAGTAATGCTGACATTTTTAAGTGAACTTCAGTAATAAAAAGACTGATCTGAGCAGTTCTACTCAATCAGCCATCTTTTACCCTCAGTTACTAGAGTAACTCGAGTGAAAGTTATTTCTCCTGAATTTATCATAATAGTTGCAATGTGATGATAGTTTCTTGGGAAGGCTTCTAGGAAAATCCTTTGGATTTTTCAAATTAGAGGCAAACATTACCATTTATATTTGATTGCCAGAGATAACAAGTGAACTTTCTCCTAACAGCAAAAGTGATCAGTGCAATTTCTTCACATGCATTCACTCAATAACATCCCTTGACACTCACAATGAATACATATTATGTTTGGTATGGAGAGATCCCTGCCTTTGGGAAATACATATTTTTGTCAGGAGACAGGTGTGTAGTGATCATAATAATTTGGAGACCGATGTAACAGGATTATCTTAAAAGGGCCATAGGAACATGAAATAGAGAAATTTTAATTTTGTAGGGAGGAGAGAAGATAAATAAAAGCTTCATAATAAAGATGACATTGACACAAGGTCTTGAAGAATGATGAGGAGGAAAGCAGGTAACAAGGGGAAAAGGAACAGAGCAAGAAAGGCTGGGTTTTAGGGTGTGGGTGTGTGTTTAGGATATGGGTGTATGGGAAGAAAAGCAAAAGAGGGCTAAGACCAGCTTCTGATTGGCTGATGGGCTAGGCCAGGAACTTTGGTGTTATCCTACAGGTAGTGATGAGCTACGGAGAGGGTTTTAATCACGTAACTGCTGCTTTCTTTCATTTTCAAGAAAACATCCATCTCCAAAGGAGATGTTAAAATGGCCAATAAGCACATAAAAATACTCAACATCATTAATCATCAGGAAAATACACATTAAATCAATGAGATCCACTTCATGCCCACTAGGATGATATAATTGAAAAGAAAACTAATAAATGTTGCCCAGGATGTGGAGAAATTGGAACTCTCACACGCTATTGGAGGAAGCACACGAGGATGCAGTCACTTTGGAAAATAGGCCGGCAGCTCCTCTAAAGGTTAAACATAGAGCTACCACATGATGCAATTTTACTTATAGATATACACCTATACAGAGAACTATACATAAATGTTCATAGTAACAATATTCATAATAGCTATAAAAAGTAAAAACAATTCAAATGTCCATCAGCTGAAGAATGGATAAATAAAATGCAGTTTATTTATAAAATGCAGTATCATTTGGCAATAAAAAGCACTGATACATGAATTAACTATAAAAGCATTATGCTTCCTAATGAACAACACTCTAACAAGGTCATATTTTGGTTGGATGATAACAGAGTGAAGGGTTGATCCTCAATGATTATGTTGTTACAAAAGAGGATTAATCAATGGAGATTTCATTGTGTGACCAAACCCTTTTAACTTTTTTTGGTAGGAGATAAATTAAGGCATTCCCATTCTGGTTACTAATAAATTTAATTTCATTAAAGTTGTTTATATTTTAATGAATACCTTTTCATTTATAACTATTAAGGGAAAAGTGACTATGTTGTCACAAGTATTCTGAAGTACAATTCAAATTAATTTTGACAAAAATCAGACTTATTTGGGTTCTTATTTTTAGTCCAATTAGCACATATGTCAAAAAGGATTACTACAGTGATTATACTCAAATTCTTACTATTGTTAAAAAGAATATCTAAATGTAGCTTTTTTTCACCAATGCTGAAATAAATATCTTTGTTGGTTATTTCAAAATATATTTTTAAAAATGGTGTTAAATGTAAAAGAAAGAAAGAAGCCAGTCACAAAAGGCCACATATCATATTATTTTCTTTATATCAAATGTCTGGAATAGGTAAATCTATACAGACAAAAGGTAGATTAGAGGTTGCCCTGGGCCAAGGAGAAGGAGAGAAAGGTGTGTTGGGGAAACTGGAGAGTGATTGCTAAGGGATTTCTTTCTGGAGTGATGAAAATGTTCTAAAATGGATGGTGGTGATGGTTGCACTTATCTGTGAATATATTAAAAACCATCAAATTGGTCTATATCAGTGAATTGATGAAATATGAATTACATCTTAATAAAGCTATTACTAAAAATATCTATGGAGAAGTACATATTTAAATGCTTTTGTGAACTCCTCAACAAGTTTTGAGGTTCAGCGGAAACTCTCCTGGGGTTCAAAGCACAGGATCACATGTTATAAAGGCCTCTGAATGTGGTAACAACACTGCGTACTGATACTATGCCACAATACTGCAGTTCTTTTAGGAGCCTCTAGAATTGCTTTAGCAGTATTTTTGTGTCTAGCTGTGCTTGTCCTCTGATTCCAAGGCCTCAGATCTCCAGGGAATAGATAGATTTTGGCTCTAAACCTGACCCCCAGGTGCTAGAAGAATTCCTGGATTTAGCGTCTGGTGATGGTTCATTTGGCCTTTCACCTCAGCAGCTGGAGCCTAATATTCTTTGTGGAGGAAATAAATCAGTGCACTCTAGCTTTGCTATGATGATCAGGGCAGAACAACATTGCCATCTGAGGCCAGTGCTGCCTGCCATTAATCAGAATAATTCAGAATACCCAAGATAAAGCTCTGTAGGCCCTACATAGTCAGATTAATGAGTGGGAGGAATAAAAATCATGTTTCCAGACCTGGTGTAAGTGGTTTGAAAGTTTAGTCATACCATTCATCATTAATATTCTAAAGGAGAAAACTCCAAAATGGAATGTGTTCATCCCAAAGGGGGCCCAAGATAATCTACTGAGGTGCAAAAGCATTTTATTAGAATTTCCATGTATTCTTTATTTCACCTCTTGTATCTATTTTTGTTCTGTTTTAAAATTTACATAACATTTTAGGACAATTATACATGCAAATTACTTATAAATATATAAATTGATGTTAATGACAGTGCTCAAAACCTATTGCTAGTTTAATGCAATTTTCTTTGAAGTTCAGGGAACTATTGCTCTGAAGGATGTTTTGGTTTACTGCTAGATGGAGGGATGAATTGACTTCAATATGTGTTTTACATTTGGGATCTAGCCCCAAAAGAAAACATAGTTCAGAATACCTATTTGCAAAGATTTATTTATTTTTTAGTATAAATTGATCATAACAGAGCTCAAATCTCTAGAGTTCAATTGTCTCCCCACATGGAGGGGACTGGGCAATTTGCCCCAAACAGAGATTTGACCCAGCTTGAAGGATCTACTCTGACTTTGATGGATTTAAAATGCTCTAGACCAATGTTCTTGGCAGAATATCAAGTCACCTTTATTGTTAGTCTAACTTTGGGCCACTTCCTCAGTTCTGAGAACTGAACTTGTGTTTTGGCCCTGAGACCAATTCACAATAGATACCTGGTTTAAGTAATTGAATCCTATTTTGTACCCTGTGTCTGAGTCTGGATCCAAAACACCCACATACTTCTCATTCCCACAGGGATGGGGATCACCATATGCCTCACCAATCTCCAAGTATGTGATTATATTCTGGGTACCTGCTGACAGAGTTTTCAGTGTTTTGGGTTATTAGACTATTTACATGTAGATGAAAAAATGAAGCTATGAGTAATTATTTAAAGAATCCTCATAAGGAATTGTTAGTACCAAGTATTAATAACCAGAAGGAATGTTCTTGATCAGCATTTAAATGTTCTCTTCAGTGAACAATGATCAGCATTTTAAGTGTCTTATTTAGTGGACAAAACTCTTTTTTATAAGAACATAAAGCTGTTGCACAGCACTAATCCTCTTTAAACATAAAACAAAATCAAAGGAAATTCTGAGTGTATCCAATCTGGAGATCATAATTAGGGCCAAGCTACTAAAGTCACCTTTGAGAATTGGATACTACTTGCAATGGTGAAGAATTTAGTAGACCTCCTCAATTTTGGACACCTGCGGTGGCTTCTCTTTTCCTCTATTCTCAGCCCTTCTTGGGTTGATGCTCAAAAACTCTATGAGTTGAATTACTTCCAACTTCCAGTAGCAATGTCTTTCTCTGCTTCTTAACTATTTTCACTTTTCTTATACTCTTTAGATTAAAAAAATATATATCTGTAGACAGTATACTCAGGAGTGTTCTGAAAGGAATTCAGATTTGTCTCACCTGTATGTCCTGGATTCTGCTTAACTCCTTCATAGCCCTGAACACATGACATTCCTTAGATTTCATGGCTGACTAAGAGAACTGGATTTCATTCTATGTCAGGTGGAGTCTTGTGGATGGAGACCCATTCCACCTCATCTAATCACACCTATCAGAGAGGCAGACTTGATCTCTAACTACCCCACAACCACACAACTCCTGGAGGTGTATCCAGATTTACTACATCTTGTAAAGTCATTTCATCTGTCATTTCCTCATGTCTTAAATTGCTACAGTTACCTACATCACAGGATGATTGTTGGAGTAAAGAGTATGCTTATATGAATAACCCATGGGCACAGAGAGTGTGGGGTAAAGGCTTGGGAGGGAGTGGGAGGGGGACAGAGGGAGTCAAGGGGAGGGAAGGGGAGGGAAGTATTGTTGTAATACTTTCAACAATAGAGATATGCTTAAAAAAATGAGTAAGTGTTAAAATTACTTCAAAACATTTTTACCAGGTGTCATAATAGTGAACACAACATGTATCAAGTTTTTCAAAATTTTCCTAGAATATTTCATATGAATATTCATGCATAATGCTTTCATTTGATTGTGTAAAGCAAAATTTCTTCTTGCTCTCTGACTTAAATTCTTCTTCAGTAGTGCACCATGCTTGCTCCCCAAGGGCTGCTCACCACCACCAAGATCAGACCTTTCAGTGCATGAAGACTAACGGCTTTCTCCAAAGTTTGCCTGATAATAAGTAACATTCAGATAAGAAACAGATAATTTTAAAAAAGGATGTCTGATGTTTTATTTACTATAAGGCCCTCACCTTTCAGAACATAAACCTTATATTGACTTTAAATTGTTATTAATTGCCTTCAATGAGAAGTAAAATGAATATGCAAGTTAATGCAAAGTTTGAAATTCTGAAAAGGGGACACAGAGCAAAAGCAACTTCAAGGAGGTAAAATGCAGCCCCTGATACTGGAGTTGAACTGCACTGGGGTGTGCATTCTAACTTCATAAACTTGGGAAAGTTGCATGATCTCTCAAAGTTTCATTTCTTTATCTCTAAGAGGAATGGATGAGCCAGGGTAACGTTAATCTGCTGTGGCAAAGAGATCTAAAATATAGAAGCTTATTTCTAACACGTAATGATTTCTAGGTGAGTATTGAAGTTGTCCAGGCGACTCAGCTCTGCACAGTCACTTCAGTAACAGTGCTATATTTTAAATCCTGCATGTAGCTCCATGAGAGTATCTGATAAAATCCATTCTTCATTCTTTTGGGGCACAAGGCTGCACAGCTATGCTCTGTCTCCTACTTTGTGACATGAAGCGGCAAAGAATTTCTCAAAACACAATCCTGAAAATCTAAACTGTAAGGCAAAATTTGACTTTTGATTCCATAAAAATTAAACATTTTTGCTGTCATGCTATAAGAAGCCCAAATCATATGGATGGGCCATGAATAAATGCTGATTGACTGGCCCAGATAAGCTCCCAGCCAAAAGTCAGTGCCAACTACTGGCTCTCCCCCCCTAGATGTACCCATGTGAGCAAAGAAACTACTGTGAAGTAGCTCTTCCAGCCCTAGTGACTTAGCTGATGCCACAGGGATCAGTACTAACCACCCAGCTGAGCCTTTCCTATATTTCTGACCCACAAAATACAAGAAGGCAAAAAGGTTGTTTCAAGCGATAAGTTTTGTAACAGAATTTAAGAAAAAGTCTGAGCCAAAAACATAGACCTGAGACTTATAAGCATATAAGGGGAACTTGAAAAGCCCTAGAAATAGAGAATATCACTTAAGGATGGAGAGGAATAACAAAGAGGAGGCAGAACAGTATCCTGGCAGGTGGTCTTAAGGGGAAGAATCTGCAAAGAAGATGGGGAAGAAAGGAATAAAGAAAGAGGAAATAAAAAACAACTTTGCTTTATCAACTTATTTTCATTAGTTTACTTCTCTGAGGATTACCCGGAACTCTAAATTCACTTAAGTTAACACATTTATTCCAATGATATGTATGTAGAGTCTGTGTGAGGCAGTTGCTAAAAATTCACTTCTTTTTATTGCTGAAGTAGTATTCCATTGTATGGCTGTACCACAGACCATTTAGTCATTCCCCAGTTGAAAGACATTTGTGGGGTTTTTAACTGTTTTGAGCAATTATGAATAAAGTTACTACAAATATTTGCATACAGGTTTTTATGTAAGCACAAATTTTTATTTTACTTGTGTAAATACTTAATATTAGATGGGCCAGGTACAGAAACCCAGGTACAGAAACCCAGTTATGGAGACTCACCAGGGCAGAAAGCCCCAGATGCCGAGCAAGGAGCAAAACTGGGAAAACAAGAACCTTGTCCCCAAGGTAACCTATCCTTTCCCAGCATATCATTGGTCATATGGTTTAGACCCCCTGAGCATTTCCTCCCTAAAGATAACATCAAGGCCTCATATGTATTTCAGCGCCAGGCCCAGAAAAGCAGCAAAACCAGACAGGTGGCGCCATGGTTGCCTCAGAACCAGATACATTGACTAACGATCCCCTGTCCTGGCACCGACCAATCAGTGGAGACCATGACTGTGAAAGAGCACACCTGGAAAGCTGATGGATATTCTATTGAGACATTCCCCTGACACCTCCCCTAAGATTTCTACCTGCAAAAAAGAGATAAATACACTCAAGACAAAGGACCCAGTGCCCACTCCCTACTAGGGGAGCATGCCAGTGCCATCTCCAGCCCCCTTCTTCCCTCAGAGGGTGCCCCATGAGACTTGCAACCAGGGGAGCAATGAGCAGCAGCAGCTCATCCGTGGCTTACCCCCTGAATCTGTATCCAAAGGCCCCGAACCTGTCCCCAAGACCCCCTTCTCTCTCTGCTCAGTGAGCCAAAGCAGCCCAGCATACGTTCTCCTGTTGCCTCTTCAATGATCTTCCTTGTTTCACTGCCCCAAGTATCCTTTTGCTGCCATCATGGACCCAATACCCTTTGACTCAGTGCTCTGTAGCCCTTCCCTTTAGATATCTCTGTCCCCCACCCCTTTTCCTTAAATAAATTCAATTTTTGTTTATCCACCATCTGAGACGGCTATTTAGCCTGCCCGCACACCACTGACCTTAACCTTTCGCTTAGGGATGAGCTGGGTCGTATGGCACGCGCATGCTTTACTTCATAAGAAACTGTCAAATTCTTTCCTATGGTGGCTCTAACATTTTGCATTCCCTCCAGCAATGTGTAAGAAGTCCAGTGGCTTTTTGCGTGGACTTGATGTGTCAGGTTGTTGGATTTCTTTTAGCCACCCTAGTAGGCGTGCTCCTCATTGAAGTTCTAATTTGCATTTCCCTCGTGACTGATGGTGCTAGTGATCATCATCTTTTCATGTGCTTATTTGCCACCCATTTTTCTTCTTTGGTCAAGGATTTGTTCAAATCTTTTCTCATTAAAAAGAGATAGTGTTTTGTTCTCCTATCGAGTTTTGCGAGTTCTAGAAATAGTCTGGATACAAGTTGTTTATCAGATACGTAATTTGCCAATATTTTCTTCTGGTCTGACTTGTCTTTTAATTCTCTTAACAGAGTCTTTCAAAAACAGTTATTAATTTCAATGATATAGATAGTGCCCTTTGTGTCATTTCTAAAATATCCTTCCCTAACCCAAGGTCACAATGATTTTTCTCTTATGTTTTCCTCTAGCTTTAGATTTTTTAAAATTCCTCACCTGAGGATAGTTTTTCCATTGCTTTTCAGAGAGAGTGGAAGAGGGAGAGAGAGATCAATGTGAGAGAGAGACACATGGATTGGTTGCCTCCTACATGCGCCCTGACCAGGGCCAGGGATAGAGCCTGCAACTTAGGTATGTGCCCTTGGCCAGAATTGAATCTGAGACCCTTGAGTCCTTGGGGCCATGTGGTAACCACTAAGCAAAACCGGCTAGGGCTAGTTTTAGATTTTGACATAAACTGGGAAGTGAGAATCTAGTAAGTAATTGAATGAGCACTGTATGAGGCTACTGTCACTGCCAGTAACAAAAAACTGACAATGGTGTAAAACATCAGGAAGATTATTATTTAACAAAAGCAAAAGTCCAGAAACGGGGCAGATCCTGGACTCAATTTCTATTTTTCTGTGGATCCATTGGTAACAGTCTTTTCAAGAGATGCCCACAAAGTTGTTGCAGCAGGATGTCTGAGGCATAACAAGATGACATTTAGAGGAAGGAAAAAGGGCATCTCTTCCAGTGGAAACTTATTATGATTACTCTTCCATCCCCAAACTGTTTCTTATATTTCATTGGTCAGAATTGGGTCACATTCTCATCTCCAAAACACTCACTTGGAAAGGAGAATGGAATTCCCATTGAATGGCTAAGCCAATCAGGATTTACTGCTGGAGCTGGGAATAGAGTATCAGGAAAAATTGTGAAAGAATTTGAAATGAACAAAAACAATTACAGGTCTAGCAATCCCTCCAGCTTTTCTCCTATTTTTATTGTCTTTGTGCTATATGAGAGCCCTGTAAACTGTAGAAAATTGAGAATAATGTAAACAATTCTTTTCTGGAGAAATTAAAACACATATGTGCAGTGGAATAAATTGACCATTGTCTTGTGATCCTCTGGTTGTGCATCTATTTGTAAATTCATCTCAGCAGTACTTATCTGCCTCTATATGTATGGTTATTTAAAGTTTTATAACATCTTAGTGGTTTTCTCAATAATCAGTGAGTTAAATAAAACCATATGATCATTTTCTATTTGGAAGAGACTTGTGATTTCATCTTTTTTTTTTAAAAAAAATTATTTAATGAGTCACCTTTCCTGAGGGATAGGCTCACCCCAAAATTGGGACCCAGCAAGCAATGAAAAAGTTAAGTAGGCAATCAAAAGAGAAGTTTGAAGAACTACCAGGAAAAATAGATTTAATAATGTAGACAAGGGAAGACAGAACTATTTCCCCAAATTGAATGAAAAAAAGAAAGATTCCTTCCTACAAATGGAAATACAGACATTTTTTGAAGAGGAGAAGAAGGAGGTTTAGGGACCTCATTCCCTTTCTATCAGCATATAGAGAGCTACAGAGAGTCTTGGACAAGTGCTGGAGAGCAGTGCTAGTCAAAACGTGGATCCCACAGTGGCAGAACTGTTACTACTCCCCAGGATATGCATAGAAGTTGAGAGTGAGCATTTAGTAACTATAGCAGTACTTTGGCATTGCTGTAAAAGGCAAGGGTATGGCCAGTGGACTCATCTTACTGAACAAGGTATGGGCCAGTTTGATGTTGTCAATTTCCTGTTGTGAGTGGAATGCAGTGTTAGCTGGTCACATATAATGGGTCCACACTATACCATGTGATATTTTAAGGTTAGTTTGCCAACTGCAACCTAAAAATGTAAAATCTGGGACCCATTTCTTTCATTGAGAGATAAGTTACTTTAACGCAGGATAAATTTGTTGAAATTGGATACTGAAAGGTTAGAGAAAACCTTTTAAAAATATAGCATCACTTGCCTTACTCTTTTCCTGAAATTCCTCCGAAATCTCTTCTTTCATGCCTATCAACATATCTCTTCAAGACTGGTTTCTCTACTATGTGTTATTAAAACAACATATAGAAATAGTTTAGATATACATTATCCTCTATGAATGATGTTACTATCAATGCAACTTAGTTAACAAAAAAAATTAACAAATACATTTGTCATTAAAAACTTTAAATATCGATTATACAATATTTGTTGAAAGTTTTTAATATTGGGAAAATTATTTCACTCATAATTTTTTGTTGTTATAACTGCAAAGCAGAAAGAAGTTACAAAGATAATACAGATTTTTTTCATTAATTCCCTAAATCCACATTTTAAATAAACCTGTACAGTTTTTGTAATTATTTTCTTTATTTTCTGTTTTGGTCTGATTCAATTTACCAAAATGTAATTTTTTTGTTTCTTGATGCTGATAATAACTAAATTGAGCTCATTTATTTTATATATATTTAAATTTATTTTCCTAGTAATTCATGTTTACTTATTTTACAAAAGTGTTGGTCGTCAATAAATTGGAAATTTAGAAAACTGGCTCTGCCCAGCCAGGCATGTCTCAGCAGTTGAGCATCGACCTAAGATCCAGGAGATTGAGGTTCGATTCCCGGTCAGGGCACATGCCCTGGTTGTGGGCTTGATCTGCAGTCGGGGATTTGCAAGAGGCAGCCAATCAATAATGACTCTCTCTCATCATTGATGTTTCTATCTCTCATTCTCCTCTCTCTTCTTCTCTCTGAAATCAATAAAGATATATATTTTTTAAAAAATAGAAAACTGGTTCTTCACCATGGATAGTTGGAGAAGCACTGCCTATATATAGACCGTGCTTCTCAAACTCTGTGCATATGATTCATTGAGGATCTTGTTCAACAGCAGATTCTGAGTCAGTAAGTCTGGGGTGGGGTTCTGAGATGCTGCATTTCAAACAAACTCCCAGGTGATATGAATATCGCTGGTATGAGAACCATATTGAATAGCAAGGCTATCTAGGAGTGGAAAATTGATGACTCTAAAACACTTTGAAACACCAGGGGAAGTATTAGGGGACAGAATCAGCCAAAGCAGCAGAAAGGACCCAGGAGAAGCAGAACCGTATGGGGTGCTAGAAAGGACCCAGGGGAAGCTAGAACCATATGGGGTGCTAGGCTGCCTTTAACTTGTGAAAGGATTCTCTCACTGGCACCCCTGAAGATATGAATGATAATTTGGAAGTAATTTTCATTGTTGTGCAAGGCACTGGTGTTGTGAAAATGGCCAATGTGCTCATGAAGCTAGACAGGACCCCAGAGGGAGGGTCACCCAGCCTCAGCCTCCTCCTGGACAGTTGGCTTCTCCCCACCTCAGTAGTAGTAGGAAATGGTTATAATATCCCATTGGGTCTCAAGGAACCCTTACTTGCTCTAAGTTCCCTCATGGTGCAGGAGGTCTGGTGTTCTGAGATGAGTATGTGAATAGTTGTCTAAGCAGTCTCTGTGTTCTTGACAAGACCACTTCCTCACACTTGTCCCATAAGAAGGCAGACCCACAGAGGAGAAGTTTGTTCATGAAATGGAGTCATGGCCTGGCTCAACTTGCTGGGTGTGGTCCTCATGAGAGATGAAGAAGAGACTCATGGGCCATGTGCACTTCTGCCTTACTCCCGAATCTTTCCTTGCTTTATTTAGTAAAGGCTATTTCTGAATCCATATCATGTGACAGTGTAGAATTCGTCCAGAACTTCCTTGTATGAGTAATACCTGAAAGGGCTCTTCCTGACATTAGAAAAAAAAGTTGAAAAGTCAAATAGAACTACATATAACTAAGATAAATCTGTATGAGCAATTATTTAATAAATTACCCTGAAGAAAACTATTCCAAAATATGATATTTGAAGGTCGAATAAAATAAAAATGAAAGAAATTCTTGAACAGACAAAAATTAAGAATCATCAAGCTAGGCTCAGCCCACTTGCAGTGGTATTCATTGAGAGGTTACTTTGTGTCATACAAAGTCAGGCAAAAGTAGGTTTACAGTTGTAACAGTGGTAAATTGTAACCCACCCCACCATTCTTTTGACATTGTTTCTGTAAATGCTGACTCTGACTAATATGTAGATTGTAGATAAACAGCACTTCGTATAAGAATCCTAGGAACTAACTTCAGAATATGCAGACTCCTACCTTTAGGCATCCATTTTCGGGAGAATTGCTAAACTTCATCTGTAGAACCTGGATGACAAAGGCCAAGGTGATGCACACTAGACCATCACATGACCAGTTTTGAGGTCCTTATTGGAATGGCTCTGCTGGCCTGCACAAAGAGACCTTTTCAACCTCCTTCCCGTCATTTCATTGTCCTGCTTTACCTTTTTCTCCTTATAAAAACCTCTGCCTGCACTGAGATGTGGAGATGGGCACTGTGACAAGAGCCCCCCATCTTCTCAGGTTACCAGCACTTGAATAAAACAGTTTCTTTTTTCACCAGCACCTGTCTCACAAATTTGACTTTTGTGCTAGCAGGCAGTCAAACTTGGGTTCTGGTAACATTTTGAGCATGCAAAACAGTTTATTCTTTTACTATTATTTATTACTTATTGCATTATATTTCACACAAACAACTGTAACCTACTTTTGCCCAACCCTGTATTTTCCTTGGATTTTTACCTTCTCTTATGATTCTGGAAAGTCGTTGGGCCTTTGTGTTCTTTTACCTCAAGGCCCAAAGCAGAGGTTTCTTGGAGATAGCCTCACTGACTACAACCACTTCCCTTTCATTTGTTCTTAAAAGCTGAAGGGGATTATGTTCTATTTTCCTAGAAAGGGAGGAGAGGAGTGAATGTCTTTAAGGCAGAAAGTGGTAGAAGCTGTGATAACTGTGGGGAGAGGGCTTCTCCCAAGTCTGGAACATGAATAGGACTGAAGTACTGCATTGTTTCCTATCTTTTGCTACACCTCTGGAAGGTGACTAGGACTTAGAGGGCAATCTCTGGATGGATCACCAAGGGTGGTTGGACACTACATGAGGGCTCCCATGCCTGACCAAGACCTTATGTTTGTTTGGCAGAGAACGATCAGAATGACCCATCTTCAAATGACTGGGACAAAGGACCTGGCACCAGTGCAACTTAAAGACTAATGACAGAGGCTATTTGTCAGATGTTAATGGAAAAAGAGGAGTCTATCAATAATACTAAGACTAAATTTCTTAGTCTTAATGGGGTCAGGGGCAGAGTTAACTTGGCTCTAGAAAAATAAAAGAATGTAATAGTATCTAGGACAACCAAGTGTGTGGAGTAAAGTTCATACCTGCTTGATCATCATGACACAGAAGATCAAAGTAAGCTTTAAGATTAGAGATATAATGATTTCTCCAACGTCATGCAATGACCAGAGGCCATTGTGTTTTTTTCCATTGCATACTGCTTACCTTATTATATCTATTGAGAGATTAGTAGGCTAAGAGTAAAACAGATCCAATTTTAAAGCCATTCAATAAAAATAACAATAATACCAACAACACCAATACCACTCTGCCAGGAGCTTTATATTTATCATTTAATTCAATTCTCCTAACACCCTATGATATTATTATTATCTCAATCTTGAAGAAAACTGAACCTCAGAGAATTTCTCTAGCTTGGCCAAGTCTTCACATCTAGGAAAGGCTGAATAAGCATTTAAACCAGAGCCTGCACACCTAACCACCACACTATTCTTGGGGTGCTTGCCCATAAAACTGGGCTTCAAGATGTGAGGGCAAAAGTTTTGCCATCTGTTTTCTATTCAACAAACCTGATTTATTTTAGGCTTTATGCATTGACAGTGTGTTAATATAAAATCCTATGTCACCATTCTATTTTATTTAGAAAAAAGGTGGAGCTTTGTAGCAATGATGTTCTTTATTCTTAATATGAAATTCTTTTAGCCTAGCAGTGAAGTGTGCCCAGACCCCAATTCTGCCTTTTACTCTATACTTCCGAAAGTTTTCAAGCAGAGCAGGGATTTAAGCAATTGTAAACCTCCAAGAGAGTCTCATAGCTGGGGCACTTTGAAAATGAAACCATATTATTTTACTGTAAGTTTGGCAAATGCATTTAAAGTCAATATATACCTTGTCTGGTTTCCAACAGCAAGGCTTTTAGCCAATAGTGACCTGGGTGTCTCTAGTTTGTATATGAGTAAGGTGTAAAATGCTATTTGAACAAACTTACTTTTATTTTCTCATTCCAGAAATCTAATTTCTCACAACCATGTTGCTAAGCAATTTCATATGGCTGTAATTAAGACTGCATTTCCCATTCTTGATTTTCTGGTCTTTGAACACCCTGAACACATAATTCTTTTTACTCCTGGCCTCTCCTTTTGCTGCTCTCCCAGGTAATGGAGAACTAAATGTTTATCTCCCCAAAATTCTTATGTTGAAATTCTAATAGTCAATGTGATGGGAGGTAATTAGAGTATGATGGTGGAGCCCTCATGAATGGGATTAGTGCCCTTATAAAAGAGACCCCAGAGAATTCTCTAGCTGTCTCTTTCCACCATGTGCGAACACATGTTAAAGCAACCCAGAAAAAAGTCCTTACCAGAACCTGACTGTGCTGGCACCCTGATTTCAGACTTCCAGCTTCCAAAACCGTGAGAAAGAAATGCCTGTTGTTTATAAGTCACTCAGTCTATGTTATTTTGTTATAGAAGCCTGAACTGACTAGGAAACCAAACGGCGTGCCTTCATTCTCTTGATCTTCCTTGTCCATGACACCTGGACGGTTGAGCATGCTCTTACTTGTGAGAGACTCCTGCTCAAGAAACAAGAACCAAAGATGACATCATGAGCAGGAGATAAAGAACATCTCTTGAAAGGAATGCGCTACTCCCGCAGAATTAGCAGGGCCCTGTGAAAACCTAGGTCTGAACTCCCTGTGCCAGATCCAGCGAGAAGAAAAGAGGGCAAGTTTGCTCTGCCAGGGTCTTCTCCCCATCATGCAGTTGGTGGGGTCAGAAACAGACACTTCAAAAGATCATTGCAAAGTACATGCAATGGAATGTTATTCAGCCTTCAAAAGGAATAAAATTCTGACACACGCTACAACATATATGAACCCTGAAGATATGCTAAGTGAAATAAGCCAATAACAAAGGACAAATACTATATGACTCTGCTTATATGTGTTATCTAGAATAGTGAAATTCATAGAAATGGAAAGTAGAATGGTGGTTGTCAGGGAATGGGGAGTTACTGTTTAATGGGAGTTTGGGAAGATGAAAAATCTGTGGAGATGGATGGTGGTGATGATTGCACAACAATGTGAATGTGCTTAATGCCATGGAACTGTACACTTAAAAATAGTTAAGATAGTAAATTTTGTTATCTATTTCTACCACAATAAAAAAAAAAAAAGAATTTGCATTGAAATTGATATCATCAATTTTATGTTGACACTAGAAAGACCCTCAGAGATTGTTGAGAACAACAGTGTCAATTCAGATATAAGTACACTGAGGTCAAGGAGGTAAAGTAATTTATCAGAAAAGCTCAGGGCAAGTGAGAGTCCCAGCCAGGACTAAAACATAAACTCTTTCAGCCGCCCAGGCCACTACTCTTCCCACAGCAGTTTTAACAACCCAGGGCCTTACAGCAGACACATAAATTACAGGGAAGCTTAGGGCTCTTCTCAGTGCTCCCACAACATTGAAATACCTCCCTTAAAGCAATGATCACATGATATTGTTTTTATTTGTTTAGCTGTCTGCTCCCTCCAGACTCTAAGCTCCTTGAGAGCAAGATCAATGTCTTTTTAAAAAAGACTTTAGATGAAGGATGACATGATTCTGTATATAGAAAATCCTAAGCACTGGCTGTTTCGGCTCTGTGGTTAGAGCATCAGCCTGTGAACTGAAGGGTTTCAGGTTTGATTCTAGCCAAAGGCATGTGCTTGGGTTACAGGCTTGATCCAGGGCCTTGGTTGGGGAGTATGCGGGAGGCAACCAATTGATGTTTCTCTCTCTCTCTCTCTCCCCCCTTCCACTCTCTCTGAAAAAGCAATGGAAAAAATTTCCTCAGTTGAGGATTAAAAAAACAAAGCAAAAAACAACCAAAAAGAGAAAACCCTAAAGACTTCAGCAAAAAACTATTAGAAACAATAAACAAATACAGTAAAGTTGCAGGATAGAAAATCAATGTACAAAAACCCATTGCCTTCCTGTATACTAACAACAAAACTTCAGAAAAAGAAATGAGAAAACAATTCCTTTTGCAATTGCAACCAAAAGAATAATACACCTAGGAATAAACTTAAGAAAGAACATGAAAGACCTATATACTGAAAATTACAAAGCATTATTAAAAGATATTGAAAAAGACACAAAGAAATGGAAAAATGTCTTGTGTTCATAGATTGGAAGAATCAACATAGTTAAAATGGCCATAATACCAAAAATATATATACAGATTTAGTGTAACCACCATCAAAATACCAATGTCATTTTTTAAAGAAATAGAATGAGAAATCATCAGATTTGTGTGGAACCACAAAAGACCCCAAATAGCCAAAGCAATCTTGAGAAAAAAGAAAAAAGCTGGAGGTATCATGATACCTGACTTCAAATTATACTACAGAGCTACAGTAATCAAAACAGCATGGTACTGAAACAGAAACAGACAGATCAGTGGAACAGAATAGAGTGCACAGATATAAAACCGCATGTATATGGGCAGGTAATTTTCAACAAAGAAGCCAGAAACACACAATGGAGTAAAGACAGTCTCTTCAATAAATGATGCTGAGAAAACCAGATGCAAAAGAATGAAACAGGATTACAGTTTGTCCCCATGTACAAAAATTAACTCAAAATGGATCAAAGACTTAAATGTGAGACCCGAAACAATAAGTTACATAGAAGAAAATAAAGGTACCAAAATTATGGACCGTAGTTGTAGAGAACATTTTATGAACTTGACCCCAAAGGCAAGAGAAGTAAAGGCAAAGATAAATGAATGGGACTGTATCAAACCAAAAAGCTTCTGCACAGTTAAAGAAACTGACAACAAAACAAAGAGGCAGCCAACCAGATGGGAGATATTTGCAAACAGTAGCTCTGACAAGGGTTTAATTTCCAAAATATATAAAGAGCTCATAAAACTCAACACCAAACAAACAACCCAATCAAAAAGTGGGCAGAAGACTGAACAGACACCTCTCCCAAGAAGATCTACGAACAGCCAATAGATATATGAAAAGATGTTCAACCTCACTAGCAATTAGGGAAATGCAAATCAAAACTACAATGAGATACCACCTCACACCTGTTAGAGTGGCTATTATCAACCAGACAAGCAATAACAAGCGTTGGAAAGGTTGTGGAGAAAAGGGAATCCTCATTCAGTGCTGGTGGGAATGTAGACTGGTGCAACCGCTATGAAAGCAGTCTGGCAATTCCTCAAAAAATTAAGAATAGAGCTACCATACGACCCAGCAATCCCTCTCCTGGGTATATACCCAAAAACTCAAAAACTTGTATTCACAAAAGTATATGCACCCCTATGCTCATTGCAGCATTATTCATGGTGGCCAAGACATGGAAACAACCAAAGTGTCCTGTGGTAGATGTGGTGCATGCACACAATGGAATACTACTCAACCACAAGAAAGAATGAAACTGCCATTGGCAGCAACATGGATGGACCTTGAGAATATTACGCTAAGTGAAATAAGTCAGTCAGAATAAGTTAAGAACCATATGATTTCACTTATATGTGGGATGTAAAACTGAAATTCATGGACACAAACAGCAGTGTGGTGCTTGCCAGATGGAAGGGGGGAAGGAGTAAAGGGCATGTTAATATATGGTGGCAGGAGAAGATCTGACTTTTGGTGGTGGGCACACAGTGCAGTGTACAGATCTTGTAACATAGAAACCCACACCTGAAGCTTATATGTTCATATTAACCAGTGTCACCCCAATAAATTTAATTAAAAAAATAAAAATAAAAGAGACTTTAATTTTTTAGAGCATTTTTAACTTCACAGCAAAATTGAGAAAGTACAAAGATTTCCTTTATACCCATGCCCCATTAGGAAAGCCTGCACCAGAGGGTACATTTGTTATAACTGATGAACCTACATTGACACATCATAATCACTGAAAGTCCATAGTTTACCTTAGGGTTCACTATTGGTGTGTACATTCTGTGGGCTTGCACAAACCTGTAATGACATGTGTCCACCATTATAGTATCAAACAGAGCAGTTTCTCTGCCCTAGAAATTATCTATGCTCAGCCTATTTATCCCTCCCTCCCCCAAACCCTGGCAATCACTAATTTTTTACTGTCTCCATAGTTTTTCCTTTTCTAGAAAATCATATAGTTGGAATCATACAGTATGTGGCACTTTCAGATTAGCTTCTTTCACTTATTAATATACATTTAAGTTTCTTCCAAGAGTTTGTATACCTTGATACCTCATTTCTTTTTATCTCTGAACAATAGTCCATTGTATGGATTTACTTATTCATTAAATAAATGAATAAATATTTATTCATCAGTTTATTTATTCATTAAACATGTCTTTTTTACCTTCATATTTCAACACCTAGCAACCTGCCTAGCACATAATAGAATATAAGCAAATATTTGTTAAATGAATGAGTAAATAAACAAACCTCCTATCAGCAGGCATAGTCTACTCAACCAGAAAGACAAGTATCAAGAAGAGAATGATCTGGAAGGTTTGTTATTTTATTTTTCAACCTTTGAGTAACAGGGCCTGAATCCAACTTCAAGAAGTAATCCTTAGTGTATTATTATTATTATTTTTGTTTGTTTTTTAAACTCAAAGTTGGAGTTTGGAAAATAAACCAATACCCATATTTATGCAAAATATTATTAATATTTATATTTCTAAGTTTATTAGAGAACAAAAATGCACATTAAACTATAACAGTTCCTTTCAACTGTGACCTCTGCACTTGTACTTCTCTTTTCTTAATTCAGAAAAGTGAAGTCTGCTGCCCTCTTGTGGATTTATTTTTAAAAGAGAAATGCAATGAAGAATTTTGTTAATCCAAGGAAATTTTTATGCACTAAATAGCATCTAGCTTCTCTCTGGAGGAAGATCGCTTCCTTGAGACTCATTGTTTCTAATGCTAGACATGTCTCACAATAATTTTAAATCAGAATGTTCCACCTGCCAGTGATGTAGTTGGGCTGGTTCTGATTTTCCTGTTAGTAGCCAGGGCAGGTGTTTTGAGGTCCTATGAAGTTGCACTAAAGAAAGAGAAAAAGATTAAATAAAATAAAAACAATTAAAATCCTTTCATAATTTCACAATCCTGGCAGGTCAAGTCCACATGTCACATAAGGGCTTTCATGATCTAGCACTTGTCTAACTTTTAGCTCCTCTCCTCTCATGCCTTTTTGACTCCCCAGAAGACCAGCTGCAAGACTTCCTAAGTATCATTTCCTTGAAAAAACATTTTCTAGGTTAAAAAAAAATCTGTTTCTTCTTGGTGTCCCCACCTCCTCACAGTCTTCTAGAATGGCAGACAACTATTTTATTGAGCAATGTATTTATCTAAATCCTTGATCAATGCTTATGTTCCTTGAGCCTAGGCTTTATGTCTTGAGGGAAGCAACTACTCATTTCCATTCACCTAGTGCTTAACACAGAGATGCAATAAATGTTGATTTATTGACTGTAAATTGAAGATCAAGGCAGAAAGTCACAATAGAAGCAAAGAACAAGAAAAAACTGGTAGTAATCTCCAGAAACCCCAGGAGTCTTTTCCCTTTTTCTCTGTGTACAAAAAAATGGGAAGTCCTATTGAAAGTAACCTCACAAGGTGTCCTGATCATAGATTACTAATTTGGCAGGTAATGGTGGATAATAATGCCTCAGGTATATAACTTCTTTAGTAAAAGGTTTATCTTTGCTTGAGTAAGCCCTGTCCATTGTTTTGGTGCATCTAGGTTAACACACCTTTGATATAACCACTCTCAAGAAAGCACATATTCTTAACTATCCTGTAATCCAATCCCCACCTAGGTTTCTTCTACCTCCATGTGATCTTCCTTACAGTTCCTTTTTAAATTTCAAATGAGACTGCAAACTTATTCCCCAAAGCATTTATCTTAGTCTGTTGAGAACTAGCTTCAGGTGTCTCCTTCTGGTTCAAATAAATTTTTATAAAAATTCTCTACAGGTTTGGACATTCTTACATTGACAGCTCTCACTGATCAGCTGTTTGTTACAAGACAACAAAGGCAGTAATTTTCAAAGGGTGTGCTGCAGGAGACACACTGGTGCACTGCAAGAATGTTTAAAATATGCAATACCTACTATTTAGTCAGGGGCACTGACCTCTTTTCCCTTAGGTTGTCAAATAAAAAAATGACAACAGCTAATACAACAATAGCCATGCGGTGTGAATAAATCAAAATCTTACCTTTTTTTTTTTTTTGTCAAATCAGAAAAAAATACATATATATATTTTGGTGTGCCACAGAATTTTAGTAATTAGTTTATGTGTGCCATGAGATGAAAAAGGTTAAAAATTGCTGCCATAGACCTATAGGGGATAAAAGGTACATTTTCCATAACCTCTCAATGCACTTTGGAAAGTTTTGAGTCCAACAAACACTTAATGTAATTAAAAGCTCAGGAGAGCTGAAAGCGCTGCCTTATTCTTCTAATATGAATATGTGAGCAGGATAGAGCTCAATATACTGATAAAGAACATGAGTTCAGAGATTGTGCTTGCCCTAAATCACATGACTTATGAGCGATGGAGCCAGGACTGAAATGTGGGCCCTGACTCCCAATTCCCTACTTCATGCATCACAGTGCAGTGCTTCCTCTTGGCAGGAAGGCTACTCCTGAATCCAACATTTCAACTGTCTGTGCTCACACATACACAGAATATTTCTGTAAATATTAAAATATTATTTAAATACTCCCCACCCCTAGTTCTCAACTAAAGATAAGCTAAGCAGAAAACAAACCCATCAATGAAAACAAATGAACTAAACCACTAACCACACTCCCAAAGGACCAGCGGAGTATCAGGAATATTACAGAGGAATCTAGGTTCATTGGAGCTGCATTTGAATTCATGGTCTTGTAAGGGAGGAAAGGTTTTCCCTTCTTCCCTTTTAGGTTCTTTGGCAGGCCTAATAATTAAATTGACAGAAGACAGATTAATAGCAAAAACCCAAAATTTAACTTTGATTTTATGGGAGTTCATAGTAACATGAGATTGAAAGAAGTAACCAAAGAAGTCAGCTTTTATATTTTTAGACAAAGAAACAATAATTTTATGAAGAATTGACAGAGAAGATAGAGAAATTTGGTCTTGAGGTAGTAAAGTAGTAAAGAAGTAATAAGATTTGTTTAGACAGCCTTTCAGCCATAAATTTCCTATTTCTGGTGATAAGACTGTCTCTTTACCTCCTGGGACAGGGAAGGTATCTTTCACATAAGAGATTTATTTCCTGCTTTCAGGGGGACAAAGTGTCCTTTTTGCATCAACTATTTCTTAAGTAACTTTAGTTCAAATTAATCAATATGCCAAAGTGACACATTTTGGGGTTGACTGCACTGAACCCAAGTGCTCTGTCATTTATCTGTTTATGGTTCTAGGCAATTATGGTCCTCTCTGCTCTCATATATAAAACTTCTTCATATATAACTTAATCATATACAAAACAGATAAAAAAATTGTGTATGTTGAGAGCATTCAATGAGTTCATATGCACATAGAATCTGGCACATAAAATATTCAATTAATTTTAACTCATTAATTATTATTATTTGCAGAATTACTTCAGTTATCCAGATTGAACTGCCTATATTGGAGATATATGCTATAAAATATTTTATTTTTCTTTACATTAGCCACAATCTTTGATAGGTAATTTCTTTAAAATAAATTTCATTTTACCTACTATGTTATATATAGCAGCAGAATCATCTGGTCTCTGCCTCTCTCTCTTTCTCTCTCTGTTTCAAAGTTCAAAGTTATAAAAACAGTTTCAATACTCTCACTCCATGTAAGGTTAGGTTCTTCTACACTCTCCCTCATGTCCCATTTCTAAGGTTTAGAGGCTCAAGGCAAGAAACTCTTTAAACAACTGACTAAGACACTTGTCAATACAGGAAGAGGAAGCCCTACCTATTTGTTGTTAAGAACGCACCTTAAAGGGAAGGTGGGCGTTGGGGCATTGATTTTTATTGCTTTTATCTCCCTGCCTCTCTCTAACCTTCTCATCTCCTTCAATATTAATTCATAACACAAATACCCCTTATGGATCAGAGAACTAATAGTATCTTGTGGCCAACTAGCTTCTATATCTTAAAAGAGCCAATAGCAATCACAGCTTCCTGGGCTCCTGGCTTCTATTTTGAACTGTTGCCTGCAGTGGTATTTCTCCTTTATTTTAACACATTCATTTTCCTAGTAGAGTGTGATCACCTAGTAATTAGGCCAAGGTTGCATCAAATAGTGTTTATTTTCTTCCCAGAAAGAGAAAAGGATGCCTCTCTCCCAGAACAGGGGATTAAATCTTTATCTGGAGGAAGTCAACAGACAAATATGTAGCAAGATATCTAAACTCTTTTGACACCATCTGAAAGACAAACTCAGCTGAAAGCTTCCTGGAAAAAGAGTTAAAAATTAAGTTATATGGAACCAAAAAAGACTCTGAATAGCCTCGGCAATCTTGAGAAAGAAGAATAAAGTTGGAGGGATCACAATACTAGATACCAAGTTATACTACAAAACCACTGTAATCAAAATATCCTGGTACTGGCATAAGAACAAGGATATAGATCAATGGAAATCAATCAAAGACATTACATTCAATTAATATTTGACAAAGGAGGGAAAAGCATACAATGGAATAAAGACAGTCTCTTCAATAAATGGCGTTGGGAAAATTGGACAAGCACATTCAAAAAAATGAAATTAGACCATCAGCCTACACCATACACAAAAATAAATTCAAAATAGACAAAAGACTTAAATGTAAGGCATGAAACCATAAAAATCCTAGAAGAAACCATAGGCAACAAAATCTCAGATATCCCTGGTAGCAATATGTTTGCCAATACATCTCCTAGGGCAAGGGAAACAAAGGAGAAAATAAACAAATGGGACAACATCAAAATAAAAATCTGTACAGCAAAAGAAACCATTAACAAAATGCAAAGGAAGCCCACTGTATTGGAGAATATATTTGCCAATGACACATCTGATAAAGAGTTAATATCCAAAATATATGAGGAACTCATACAACTTAACAAAAGGAAGACAAACAACGCAACTAAAAAATGGGCAAAGGACCTAAATAGACACTTCTCTAAAGTGGACATGTAATAGGCAGTTATACAGACATGAGCAGAGCACCCAATCAAAACAGAAAAAAGAATTTTAAAAAATGAGGACAGCCAGGCCAGGCGTGGCTCAGGGGTTGAGCATCGACCTAGGATCCAGGAGATCGAGGTTCGATTCCCGGTCAGGGCACATGCCTGGGTTGCTGGCTCGATCAATGACTCTCTTATCATTGATGTTTCTGTCACTGTCTCTCTCTCTCTCTTTTCCTCTCTCTGAAAGCAATAAAGATATATTTTAAAAAAAATAATAAATAAATAAAAATAAAAAATAAAAAAATGAGGACAGTTTAAGGAACCTCTGGGAAAATATCATGTGTAACAACAGTCACATCATAGGGGTTACAAAAGGAGAAAAGGGAGAGCAAAGAATTGAAAAGATATTTGAGGAAATAATAACAAAAAATTTCCCTAACCTGGCAAAAGAAATAGACATAGGAGTCCGGGAAGCATAGAAAGTCACAAACAAGATGAACCCAAAGAAGCTCACACTAAACACATCATAATTAAAGTGTAAAAGGTTAAAGACAGCCCTGACTAGTGTGTCTCAGTGGTTGGAGTGTTGGCCCATGCACCAAAGGGTTGCAGGTTCAATTCCCGGCTAAGGGCACATATCTGGGTTTCAGGTTCATCCCTGGCCTCAGTCAGGGCACATGTGGGAGGCAACCAATTGATGTATCTCTCTCATATCAATGTTTCTCTTTCTTTCTCTCCCCTTCCCTCCCTTGCTTCCTCTCTCTCTTCCATTCTTTAAAAATCAATGGAAAAAATATCCTTAGGTGAGGATTAACAAAAAAATAAAATAAAATAAAGGAGATTGTTTATTAAAAAAATTGAAAAGGTTAAAGACAAAGAGAGAATCTTAAAAGCATCAAGAGAAAGACAGTTACATACAAAGAAGTTCCCAATAGACTCAGCTGATTTCTCAACAGAAACTTTGCAGACCAGAAGGAACTGACACAAAATATTCAATGATGAAAAGCAAGGACCTACAACCAAGACTACTTTACCCAACAAAGCTATAATTTAGAATCAAAGGACAGATAAAGAGCTTCCCAGACAAGAAAAAGCTAAGGAGCTCATCACCACCAAACCAGTATTACAAGAAATGTTAAAGGGGCTTCTTTGATAATAATAATAATAATTATTATTATTATTATTATAGAAACATGAATAATAAATTGGCAATAACTACATATCTATCAACAATTACTTTGAATGTAAATAGTTTAAATGCTCCAATCAAAAGACAGAAAGTGGGTGAGTGAACAAGAAAATAAGACCCTTGCATATACTGCTTACAAGACTCTCACTTCAGAAAGACATACACAGACAGAAAGTAAAGGGGGAGAAAAAGATATTTCATGAAAATAAAAACAAAACAAAACATAAAATGCTGGGGCAGCAATACTTACACTAGACAAAATAGACTTTAAAACAAAGGCAATAACAAGAGACAAAGAAGGACCCTGGAAATCCACTTCTTGGTATTTATCCAAAGAAACCCAAATCTTTATTCTTTTTTTAAACTTATTTTTTTAATTCAATTTTTGGAAGTGACATTGGTTTGCAAACCCAATAAAGGTTTCAAGTGTACAACTCAATAAAACATCATCTGCACATCGCATCATGAGTTCATCACCCTAAGCAAAGTGTCTTTCTGTCCCCATTTTTCATCAGTTTGCCCACCTCCCCTTAGCCAGAACCCTCCTTTTCCTCAGGCTATCACCATACCATTGGTTGTGTCTATGTATTATGTATATTAGTTATTTGGCTAATTCCTTTGCCCTTTTTCATCCAGTCCCCAGTCTCCGTCCCCACTGACAGTTGTCAATCTGTTCCATGTATTTATGCCTCTGTTTCTATTTTGTTCATTAGATTCCACATATAAGTGAGATCATATGCTATTTGTCTTTCTCTGACTGCCTTATTTCACTTAGCTTAATAATCCCCAGGTCCATCCATGCTGTCGTAAAAGGTGAGATTTTCTTCTTTTTTATGGGTGTGTAGTATTGCATTGTGTAAATGTAACACAGCTTTTTTATCCACTCATCTACTAATGGATACATGGGTTGTTTCCAGATTTTTCCTATTGTAAATAACTTTGTAATATACTCTTTTGAATTATTGTTGGTGTTTCTTTTAATTTATTCTTAGAAGTGGGAAAACTGGGTCAAAAGACAGTTTCTTTTTAACTTTTTGAGGAAATTCCATACTGTCTTCCAAGTGCCTGCATCATCTGCTTTCCAGGAACAGTGCATGAGGGTTCCCTTTTCTCCACATCTTCACCAACACTTGGTGTTTGTTGATTTATTGGTGATAGCCATTCTGGCAGGTGAGAAGTAATTTCTCATTGTGGTTTTAATTAACATCTCTGTGATGATCAGTGACAATGAGAATTTTTTCATGTCTATTGGCCATCTGTATGTGCACTTTGGACAAGTGTGTATTCAGTTTATTCTTATGTATGGTTTAAGTTGGTGGTCTATTTCCATCTATTTGCATATACCTGTCCAATTTTCCCAACACCACTTACTGAATAGACTGTCATTACGCCATTGTGTGTTTTGCCTCCTTTCTCAAATATTAATTGGCCATAAATTGACATGGGTTTATTTCTGGGCTCTCTGTTCTGTAGCACTGATCTATATGCCTGTTTTTACCATGATGTTTTGATTACTGTGGCCTTGAAGTATAGTTGATATCAGGTATTGTATGTAATACCTCCAGCTGTGTTCTTCTTTCTCAAGATTTCTGAGGCTGTGCAGAGTATTTTTTGGTTCCATATAAATTTTTGGAATATTTGTTCTAGGTCTGTGAAATATGCCATTGGTATTTTAATAGGAATTTTATTGAATCTATAGATTGCTTTGGGTAGTATGGACATTTTAATGATGTTAATTCTTCCAATCCATGGAGATGGTATATGCTTCCACTTATTAGTGTCTTCCTCAATTTGTTTCTTCAATGTCCTATAATTTTCTGAGTACAGGTTGTTACCTCCTTGTTTAAATTTATTTCTAGGTACCTTTTTCTCTGTGGCAATAGTAAATGGAATGTCTTCTTAATTTCTCTTTCTGGTTATTGGTGTATAGAAATGCCACCAATTTCTGAATATTCATTTTATATCCTGCTACTTTGCCGAATTCACTTATTAGATGTAGTAGTTTTATTGTGTGTGGAGTTTTTAGGATTTTCTATGTACAATATTATGTCATCTGCAAAAAATGACAGTGTTACTTTTTTTCAATTTGGATGCATTTTTTTTCTCCTTCTTGTCTGATCATTCTGGCTAGGACTTCCAGTATGTTGAATAAGAGTGGTGAGAGCAGACATTCTTGTCTTGTTCCTAATCTTAAGAGAAACACTTTTGCACATTGAGTATGATGTTGGCTGTGGGTTTTTCATATATGGCCTTTATTATGTTGAAGTATTAATAGATCCCTCTACTCTCACTTTGCTGAGAGTTTTTATCATAAATGTGTGCTGGATTTTATCAAATGCCTTTTGTGCATCTATTGGTGTGATCATGTGATTTTTATCAAAATTTTTTATGAGTTGTACCATGATTATTGATTTGCTAATATTGTATTAACCTTGCATCCTTGGAATAAATCCCACTTGATCATAGTAAATGATTTTTTAATGTATTGTATCTGGTTTGCTAATCTTTTGTTGAGGATTTTAGCATCTATGTTCATCAGAGATATTGGTTTTCTTTTTCTGTAGTGTTTTTAACTGGTTTGTAATTAGGGTAATACTGACCTCATAAAGAGCTTGGAAGTCTTCCCTCCTCTTGGATTTTTTGGAATAGTTTGAGAAGGTTAGGTTTTAGGTTTTCTTTAAATGTTTGGTAAAATTCACCTGTGAAGCTATCTGGTCCAGAACATGTGTTTGTTGGGAGTTTTTGTTACTGGTTCAATTTCATTAGTTGTAATCAGTTTATTCAAGCTTTTTTTTTTATTCTTCCTGATTCAGTTTTGGGATATTGTATGTTTCTAGGAATTTATCCATTTTTCCCAGGCTACTCAATTTGTTAGCATATAGTTATAAGTAATATTTTCTTACAATCCTTTGTATTTCTGAAATGTCAGTTGTTACTTTGCCTCTTTCATTTCTGATTTTATTTGGGTCCTCTCTTATTTTTTTTTAATGTATCTGGTTAAAGTTTCATCAATCTTGCTTACCTTTTCAAGGAACCAGTTCTTGGTTTCATTGATCTTTTTTATTATTTTTTAGTCTCTGTCACTTATTTCTGCTCTGATATTTATTATTTCTTTTCTTCTACTTTGGGCTTTGTTTGTTGTTCTCTTTTTAATTTTCTTAAGTGTAGGGTTATATTGTTTAGGGTTATATTGAGGTTTTTCTTGCTTCTTGAGGTAGGCCTGTGATGATATGAACTTCCTTCTCAAGACTGCTTTTTCTGTGTCTCACACATTTGAGGTTGTTGTGTATTCATTTTCATTTGTTTCCAGGTAGTTTTTGATTTATTACTTGATTTTATTAGTAATCCATTCATTGTTAAATAACATGTCATTTAGTCTCCACGTGTTTGAATGTTTTTGTTTTTCTATTGTAGTTTATTTTAGTTTCATGCCATTGTGATCTGAGATGTTTGTGTGATTTCAATCTTCTTCAATTTGTTAAGACTTATATTGTGCCTAACATGTGGTCTATGTTTGAGAATGCTTCATGTGCACTTAAGAATGTATATTCTGGTGCTTTCACATAAAATGTTCTGTAAATATCAATTAAATCTATTTGATCCATTGTGTCATTTAAGGTCACTCTTTCCTTTATTTATTTTTTTTAATATATCTTTATTGCTTTCAGAGAGAGGAAAGGAGAGGGAGAGAGAGAGATAGAAACATCAATGATGAGAGAATCATTGATCGAGCCCACAGCCCGGGCATGTGTCCTGACCGGGAATCGAACCCCGATCGTCTGGATCCTAGGTTGATGCTCAACTGCTGAGCCACACCTGGCCAGACTTTCCTTGATTTTTTTTGTCTGAAAGATTTATCCAATGATGACAGTGGGGTGTTAAAATATTCTACTATGATTGTACTGATGTTGATATCTCTTTTAATGTCCACCAAGATTTGCTTTATATATTTAGATGCTCCTATGTTGGGTACATAAATGTTTATCAGGGTGATATCTTCTTGTTAGATCATTCCTTTTAGTGTTATGTAGTGACCTTCTTTGTTTCTTGTTTTTCCCTTTGTTTTGAAGTCTATTTTTTCAGATATAAATATTGCTAACCCAGTTTTTTTTTGTTTGTTTCCATTTGCATAGAAATTTTTTTTCACTCCTTCACTTTCAGACTGTGTCTATCTTTTGTTCTGAAGTGGGTAGACAGCATAATGTATGGGTCATGTTTTCTAATCAATTCAGCTACCCTATGTTTTTTGATTGAGGCATCTAATCCATTTGCATTTAAGGTTATTATTAATAGTTATTTATTTATTGCCATTTTATTTTTTATACCTATGTCTTCCTCCTCCTCAATATTTTTCTTCTTCTTAAAGCAGGCCTTTTAACATTTTTTGCAATATTAGTTTTGTGGTAATGAAAGAAACGTTTTAGCTTTTTGTTTGTTTGATTTTTGTGTCTTGGTGTGGGCACTCCTATTATGTGAATATTGTTACATTTCATGTTGTTCCACAGCTCCCTTAAACTCTTGTTTTTTTAATTGCTTTTTCTTTTTGGTTCTCTGATTGAGTGATTTTTGTCTACCCTGTCTTCTAATTTGCTGATCCAATCCTCAGCTGTTTATTTCTGCTGTTTATTTCTAACAATGTATTCTTTGTTTCTGCTATGTCATTCTTAATTTCCTTTATGATTTCCATATCTTTTCTCATGCTGTTGAGCATTCTTATGATCAGTATTCTGAAATCTGTACCTGATAGATTGCTTATCTCCATTTCATTTATCTTCTGGAGAATTCTCTTATTCTTTCATTTTGGGCTTGTGTTTTTGTCTCCCCATTTTGGCTTGCTGTTTGGATTTGTTTTTATGTATTAGGTAGATTTGCTAGGACTTCCAGTCTTTTTGGATGGTCTCTGATGCAGGCCAGTTTCAGATGCTGTTTGTGACTGGCCTTGAATACCCTGTTTAGAGCTTTCTGTTATCCACAGCTTGTGGCTTCCTCTGCTGGGGCTGAGTGCATTTGGAAAGTACCCTGCTGCACACCAAGATCTGCTTTCCCTAGCCCCTGGTCTGGAAGCAGATCTGGCAAAGATTCAAAGCATCTAGATATTCGTCTTTGCCTGCTGGCTGATTATTATTCTCAACCACTGAATGAACCTCAGGCTGTAAACAACAGCAAGCCATAAACTCTAAAGAGTGGGGTGAGAGGTTTTCCAATGTGTGGGGTAATTGCTTCCCCCACCCTACCCTGGAAAAAGCTGCCTGGAAGGTGAATATCTGCCTGAAAAAGATGTCCTCTGCAATCTGGGGGAATGACTCAGTACAGAAATCTAAGCTGTATCCCCAGAGCCCCCAACTCTGGATTCTCCTCACACAGCACTAGTCCACTCTTCCCTCCCTCTGCTGGAGCCCAAGGTGAGTGGCTGCATACAAAATTTTGTGCATTGGCCCTTTAAGAAAGTGCCTACCTTTTTAGCTGTGTCTTCCTGGCAGACAAAAAGCCCCACTGTTTTTCACAACCAGATGTTATATAGGCACCTTTCTCAGTCTGTGACTGGCCTTGAGTGCCCTGGTGTAGCTTTCTGTTATCCACAGCTTGTGGCTCCCTCTGCTTGGGCTGGGTGAACCCAGCTTGGGGCTTAGACTCCAGAGTTCTCAGTGGAAACTCCCCTCAGCCAAGATATCCCTCTGGACATTTAGCAGCTGCCTCTGGGATCCTGGCCATCCCTCTTGCACCTCCACACTTCCTACCAGTCTCTATGGGGTCTCCACTTTTCATCCTTGGTTATAAGGGTTCTCTCCAGCTAATCTTCAGTTGATTATACAGGATGGTTTCTCTATATTTTAGTTGTAAGTCCAGTTTTACCCTGGAAGAGTGTCAGTTTAGTTTCCACTTAATCTCCTGCCATCTTAGACTCTCTCAAAACTAGACTTAATGCAATAAGTGAATTGGTCTTAATTTGTCTCTTTAATAAAAACGAGGGTGATTTTAGGGGAAAAATTGTGTTTCAATAGAACCTATCACACACAGTTATGGATATTAAACTCTAGTTCAGTTAATTATCTGTAAAATTTTATTTTTCTCCTATGAACTTGACTAGATCTTGAATTTTTCTAGTTTTCTGAAATATTTTGCCTACAACCTCCTAACTTGCATGGAAATGGAAGAAAAATGGACATTGGGAACTGTAACAGTGGGAATTGTAACCCACCCCACCATTCTTTTGACAATGTTTCTATAAATGCTGACTGACTACTATGTAGCTTATAGATAAACAACATGTTTGTATAAAAATTCTAGGAACTAACTTCAGAAGATACAGACTGCAACCTTTGTCATCCCAGTTCCAGTAGATTTGCTGACCTTCAACATAGAACCAAGATGATAACAATCTAGGATGAGGAAAACTAGGATGACGCACACAAAACTATCACTTGACCGGTTTCAAGGTCCTTATCAAAATAAACTGTGCTGGTCTGCACGTAGAGAACTTTTGAACCCTATCCCCTTGATTTTATTGTTTTTCTTTGCCTCTCTCACTTTATAAAAACCTCTCCCTGTACTGAGGTGAAGAGGTGGGCTTTGGACAAGAATCCCCCATCTTCTCAGGTGGCTGACACTTGAATAAACCTCTTTCCTTTTTCACCAGCACCCGTCTTGTGAATTTGGCTTTTGTGGCAGCAGGCAGTCAAACCTGGGTTTTGTTTAGAACCCCACAAAACAGGAATTATTCCAGTGGTTCACTTTTGCCAGCTCAGTCTGCCCCTTGAGTGTGTCCCTGGTGGAGGAGATTGGATGGTGCTTTGATGTGGTCTGAAGCTCTCCACCAGGTAAGCTGGCTCTGGGGCCTCCTGGGAGGTGCAAGCCAAGTGAAGCTTCCATCTGTGCCCAGCCCATGGGTAGCCAGCATGAGCTGCAAATCAATCTGCAGATAGCTCCCTCTTGTGCTGGGCTTGGAGGTGCCCAGTAGAGTTTTAAGCAGTGAACCAAAGCTGGCTACTGCTAGTGCCAGGCCTGGGGCCAATTTGCTAGAGGTATGAGGCAACAGTCTTAGCCATGGTGATGGATACTCAGATATGGTGCCGGCTTCTGAGCTCTGTTGGGGAGGGCCCGGAAAAGAAGCAATTTCCTCTGCCAGCACTTCTCTCTGGGAAGAAGTTGACCTCCCACTCTCTTCCTGATGCCAGACTACAGACTACAGTCCCTTCTTGTATGTCCCTGGTGCCCCAATGAGTTTGAGAAAGTCCATGCTCAGGCCCTTTAAGAGGAAAGCCTGAAACTCCAACAATCCTTGTCTCACTCAGCCACAATTCACCCTTCTTACCAGTCTCAATATGGCTTCTCTGAACTGTTTTTCAAGGTGGTTTTACCATTTTATCTTTCTTCTAGCAGTTTTTGAGAGTTCCAGTTCTTCTACATCCTCACCAGCATCATATATGGCAGTCTTTTTAACTTTTGCCATTGTAATATATGTTGTTTATGAAATCTGGCAATAAGAATGTTCTGATAATCTTTAGAAAGTATCTCCATGTAGTTGTGGGTACACAAGCCAGACTGTGATGAGCAGAAGGGGCAGAAGTTAAGCAGTGGAGCCAATGAGTTTAGGCTGTTTTCAGAGAGTTTTGGCTATAAGGGAAAGCTCCAAGTTTATGTGAAATTCATGGTAATATACTCAAAATAGGCCTGCATTATATCTGAATTACAACTTTTTAAAGTTTATTATTTGCCCAGTTTACCATGTGGGCAGTTAGCTGGGGTACTACTGAATAAAATATTTCCTTCGAATTTTACCAAATCACAAGGCAGTGTTGTTTCTCAAACAACATCTAAGTATTAAGGTTAAATAAAAATCAGGTGGAATTTCTCAGTCCTTTAACTAAGCTTTAAATGTGTCACAAGTGTGTTATTCCCTTCCAACAGGAAACACCCAAACAGAAGACAGACGAGGAGGCTGGAAAAAGGAGACAAATGGATAGGGTGACCATCTGTCCCAGTTTGCTGAGGACTGTCCCAGTTTTATCATAGAATGTCTTGAGTCTGTGAGTGTGTGTCCCCCTTTAGTTAGAGCTCCAGCTGGTATGGAGCCTGGGGACTTGGATGGAGGAATCACAATCTCAAATTGGTTTCGAGAATATTTCTCACTTCTCCCTAACCATGGGAAGTATAACTTCACAAATCAACAATGTGGTATGTATGGAAGAACAAAAACTAGGGGTCTGTAAGGGGGAAAATGTTTCAGATCCACACAGTGAAATGAGTAGATCCATTGAGAGTAGGCATAAAGCCAAGATGAGTTCAGGACTCCCCCGCAGTCCACCTCTTTCCATTCTGTGACCACCAACTTCTTCTACCCTTTGGGATGCCAGTGTGCATTTAGTTGTGTCCCCCATCCCCCCAAAAAATATGTTAGCCCTAACCCCATCTACTTTCGAATATGACCTTATTTGGAGATGGAGTCTTTTGATGTCACCAAGTTAGGTAAAGTCATATTGGATTAAAGTGGGCCCTAATTCAATGACTGGTGTCCTTATAAGAAGAGAGAAATTTGGACACAGAAACACACACAAGGGAACAAGGTCATGTGCCAATGAAGGCAGAGATTAAAATGATGCATCTATAAGCTAAGGAATACCCAGGATTGCTGGCAGCCACCATAAGCTTCGAGAGGGTTATATTCCCCCTCAGAGCTTCCAAAAAGGAGCCAACTCTGCCTAACACCTGGATTTGGACTTCTAGCCTCCAGAACTGTGAGAGAATAAGCTTCTGCTGTGTTAAGCCACCCAGTTTATAGTACTTTGTTATGGCAGCCCTAGGAATTCAATATAGATGCTTCCACATATATATCCCCAGTGTTCATTTATGTCCTGAATATTTGTTTAAAAAAATTTATTGAGTAACTACAATGTTCTAGGGCCTGTGTGGGCATTATAAAAGAATTCCAAGGCCTGGGCTCCTCCTTTGCCTGAATTACCCGAGTATACTTTTCACTTCTCCTTGCAGCTGATACCCCTTTCACAAAGCCTTCCCTTATTATAGTTCCTTAGGTGGAACTATAAATTTCTCATCTGCCTGACCATCAGAATCACCTGGGGAGCTTTGTAAACATACCAATGTGCTGCTGAGCTGAGATCTGAGTCCATGAGTTTAGGGTGGAGCGAGTGCATGTTGTAAGTTCCACAGGTGATTCTGACATGCAGGGTGGAGACTCTCAGGAAGGGCGCTTCTCCTCCTTGTGGTTTTCACAGCACCCTGTGACTACTTCAGCCATAGCATCCTCAGTATAGTATTGAACTGATGTGCTGCTGCTTCTTCTTCCTTTTGAATCCTCACTCAAGGATATGTTTATTGATCTTAAAAGAGAGGAAGGGAAAGATGATGATAGAGATGATAGAGATAGAGACAGAGATAAATAGAGATAGATAGATGATAGATAGGTGATATAGATGATTAGATAGATGATAGATATAGATAGATAGATGATAGATAGATGATAGATAGATATAGATAGATAGATGATAGATGATAGATGATAGATGATAGATAGATAGATGATAGATAGATAGATAGATAGATAGATAGATAGATAGATAGATAGATGATAGATAGATGATAGATAGATATAGAGAGATGATATAGATAGATGATAGATGATAGATAGATAGATATAGATAGATAGATAGATAGATGATAGATAGATAGATAGATAGATGATAGATAGATAGATAGATAGATAGATGATAGATAGATAGATAGATAGATAGATAGATAGATAGATAGATAGATAGATAGATAGATGATAGATATAGATAGATAGATGATAGATAGATAGATAGATATAGATAGATAGATAGATAGATAGATAGATAGATAGATATAGATAGATAGATGATAGATAGATGTAGATAGATGATAAAAACATCAATCAGTTGCCTCCCATACATGCCTCACACCTTCAACCTAGGTATATGCCCTGACTGGGAATCGAACCCACAACCTTTTTGATGTACAAGAAGACACTCCAACTAACTGAGCCACCTGGCTGGGGCTGATGTGCTTCTTTTTGTCTACTAGAAGAGCCATTCTCAACTTTGGCTGCACAATGAAATCACTTAGGCAGTTAAAATTTCTCATCTGCCTGACCAATCCCAAACCAATTGAATCAGAATCTCCCAAGGTGACTGCAATTTGTATCCAAGTTTCAGAACTATTGTACTAAATCATAAACTCTTTGAGGGAAGGAGTCTGAGAAGACACTCACTGTAAGAAAGGCCCATAGCATTGGAGATCCACTGAAGGGAAGAATGATTAATTATCTCCAGCTCTGCTTTCTCCTAAATTCAAATCTGAGTGCTATTTCACTCACTATTTAAATTGTATGCTCTCCCTTTTGACCAAGAACATATATTTAAATTTACAGTTTTAAAATGTGTATATAATTCCATTCCTCTGTACCAGCAAACAGCTTTGGGGGGAGGGGGAGAAGCTTATATAATTGTGAGATAAGGGAATGCTTTTTGAATGCAACAGGGTTAGAGCTGTTGTTACAGTTAAATAGTCATGACAATAAAGCCATGACTCTCAAAGTTGCTTCTTATTTGTGTTATCAACCGTTTTCTTTCAGGCTTCTCCATATGTTACAGTTAATGGCTACCAGTGGTTTAGGACACCTGCTTATAGATTTACTTCTAAACTAAAGAGAATATAAAACTAAAGAAAACATGAAACTTCTTTAAGTTCTAATTTGGAAAACCATCAAGCTTGACTCTAGTCAGTCAAGCTTGGGTCACATGGTTTTTTGGTTGAGGAAAGATGGGGTACTGTGATTGGTAGCCTTCTTCACAGGTCAAGGATTGGAGCAGAGAGAAACAGCCACCAAAAGACAAAGGTGGTCCCCATGAGAGATCATTAAAACCTGAATGACACTGATGCCAATGAGTACAAAAAAGGGAAACTTGGCAGCTATTGGGAGAGAATTACTAGAGAAAGGGAGGCCTTAAAAATTACTTGAGAGTTCAAGTTTTGGTGACTGGAAAAACTATAGTGCCATTATGATTAATGGAGGCTCCAAGAGGAAAAAATGGTCTGAAGAGAAAGCGAAAAGTTTAATTCCAGATGTGCTGTTTGAATTGATGCTCCAGAGGATATAGATGATGATGTGTGCACTGGTGATTGAAATAGGAAGCTAGTGTTCAGGCAAAAGGGAAGGTCTTGATAAGTAAATAGAGACAAATGTGATCTGCACAGAGAAAGAATAAGGAAGTTGATGTCAACAGTCAAAGAGAACATATAGAAAGAAAAAAGAAGAAAAGGCTGAACCTTGAGGGAGCCCCTAACAAGTAAAGAGTCAGAAGAGGAAGAGAGAGAAAGGTGCAAAAAGTTAGAAAAAGAGCCTAGAAGGGACAGTTGAGGGAGAAGGACTGTGTGATGCTGAAATACCTGAATGTGTGACTGAGTTTTGAACCTTGAAAGGCAATAGTGTTGCACAGGAGGAGGAAGTGATATGAGTAGATTTCATGGACTTCAAAAAGGCAGCAGGATGATAGCTGTTGATGGGATTCATCTCTTCTTCCTCTTGGTTCCTAAGCTTCTCCAAGGTCTTCCCACCCCTCCCTAGTCCTATTACTCTTTCCCCAGCCTATGTATTGAGAGGTAGCAGCAGGAACCAGCAGATGTTAGGAGGATGAGATGCATGTCCTTTAGCCCATAGATACCAGAGCTTTTATTATCCTTTCTCTGACTTGCTCCTCTGATATTTATTAGCAACCTAGCTGAAATCATTGAACATAATCAGTTATAATTTCATTATATTTAGTGCCAAGTTTCATAAAAAAGTAGGAAGCTATCTATTACAAGTGGAATTTCCCTTGAGCCTCCTTAACTTACAGAGGATGCCTTAATTCCACTATCAAAGTTAAATCTTGTTAGCTTTGTTCCCTATGGGGACACAGATCCCACTGGGGGAACAAACACAGGTATCTGCTATCAGTACATGATTTTGTTAGAGTATTTGTTTTACTACTTCATGGTTCTTGATTGTCTATCTCTTCAATAAGTCCATGTACTAGTCTTATAGGGCATGAACTCTGTGTTATTTACTTCAGTCCTTAGCCCAGCCAATATGTGCCAGCTTGCACCTTTTTGCTCATCTCTTCCCAGGTCTGTGTTCAGCAGCATCACATTAGTAGCTTGATATCACCCATGGTGGGAGTATTTGCACAAAAATTGGTAAAGGCTACAAATAGAGCTTGTCATTTTATTTTTTATTTCTTTCTTAATCCTCAGCCGAGGGTATGTTTTTACTGATTTCAGAAACAGAGGGAGAGAGGGAGAGAGGGAGGGAGGGAGAGAAACATCAATGTGAGAGAAAAACATGGATGGGTTGCTTCCTGTACAGACCCCAACTGGGAATTGAACCCACAACCTAGGTATATTCCCTGACTGGGAATCAAACCCACAATATTTTTGGTGTACAGGATGATGCTCCAACCAACTGAGACATTTGGCCAGGGATACAAGGTAGACAGGATGTAAGAAATTACCAACCTCATCCTGTGATTCTATGGCTTTCAATGCCCAGTGTTCTAGAAGGTCTGTCTTATCAGGAGACTCTAAATGGGCTACTGACAAATACGATGTGTTTCAGGCTTCTCTGGGGAATGAGGGGCTTTTTCTGCATGGTACGTCTCTGTGTACTACAACCTCAGGACAATTTAAATATGGTAGCCATCCTAAGCTGAGAAGAAAAAAATCCAGTAGCAGTCTCCAGCTTTGATATGCTTCAAGTGGTTTGTTATTAATCACAGTAAAAGATCTAAACCAGTAATCTGAGGCTTCCTTGTGGAAAAGGCACTTGGCTCAGAAAATTGAATCATGTGTCTTAAATGAAGAATTTTCTGGCCCTGCAGCCTGGCTCTGACATATTCCTGGGATCAAGCTCCAGGTTGGCCTCACTTAGAGTCATGTTATCTGATGGGCTCTGCCAATCTTGCACCACTGTGATAACGGGTCTGGTACCTCAAACCCTTAAGGACCAGGCTATTCCCTGTCTTCCCAGTTTCATTTTTTCTATTTCTGTAACTATAACATTTATGACTATATCCCTAAAATATAGTTAACTTTTGTCTACTTTGAACTTTATATTCATGGAAACAAAATGTATATATCTTTTTAGGTTTACTTCTTTGATGGTGACTATTTTTTACATTATAGTTGTTTTTAAAACACATTCTTCTTTTTAGTTGTCTTGCCTGTACCAGCAGGATGTAGCAAGAATCATTATCGTTAAGTCTACCCTGTTATCATTCCAGGCTTCCTTGGAATGTGACTTGTAATTTCCAGGTAGGGTTTATGGCTACATTTTCCAGATGGCTTGGTAGTAAATCCAATTCTGTTGTGCAGACCCTTAGTCTCTCCTGCCTACCTACCAGCTAAACAAGATTTTATTTAGAGCTTTCAAAGGGGAACAAACTATACACCTTAAAATATCCAATTCTAGGATACATTCATATCACTTTTAAAAATGCTAAGATAGTCTAATTCTAGAATACAGCATTTTTTTAAAAAATAGTGGTATGCATGAGTTTTTTGATTCAAAATAAATTTTTTGGTAAGCCTATTTGTGCAATTGTATTTATGTCACACAATTTTGTAAATAAGGCCTGAATGTATTCTCTGGGTTAAAATGAGTCATGAAATACATGCCTCTTATTGTTGTTCCAAAGTAGCTTTGTGAATCAGTGGTGTCATCAGAACTGATTTATATGCTGACAGTGATCATTCTGAGGCAAAGAATGAGGAAAAAAATTAATTTTGGCTATCAAGTCAGAAGTTTCCATTGTGGTTCTGAGAAATTGCATAAATCCACTCACTGTTCTGAGCTCATTCAGACTGTACACTAAAGGTAGTTTGGCCCATTGTGCAATAGTTACAAAGGGCTGTATCAGCGGGTTCTATTTCTTACCCATGCTCCCAGCTGCTGAAATGTGTGTGTGTGTGCGTGTGTGTGTGTGTAACTAAAAGAAATCTCACTGGTACTTGGATGGGGGATCTTAGCATAATACTTGCTTTACTCTCAGGAGTAAGTAAAGCCCAGAACCCTCATGTATACCCATACACCCTAGTTGCCTCTGTGTTTCTAGCCCTGGCACAGCCAAACATTCTCTTACCAATAGAGGAAGAAGGAAAGTATGAGATTAACTTTCACATAACCATTTCAGGGATAGCAAATATAGGAAAAAGGAGGAAATAAAACACAAGGTTTGTGATGGCCTCTTGGTGCTCAGGCCACAGTTTATGTCAGGACATCCCTTTCTTAGAGTTCTCTTGCCATTGGGTTGCTCCATGCTGAGGGAGATTGGGTGACTGCAAAACGAGCTGAAAACTGTCTGAAGCAGTCACAGAGAGAGAGGGTCCCATGGCTGCTGGAAAGCCACATACAGTAGAATTTAGTGTGAAAATACCCTTCAAAGAGTCAATGCAGGGAGTTCAATTTTGGAGATGAATTTTCTCCAAATTTGTAAGGGTGTAAGGCTATAAGGGTGCTCTGTCCTCTCCGTGGCTACCATCATATTGAAAAAAGAAAAATCCTATTGCAACATTAAACGATTAGATGTCCTGCCTCACCTCCTCCTGCCTTCTTCTCACCCCTCTCCCAAACAAAGTTCCACTTCATTTCCATTTGACCTCCTCAAAATCAGTCCACATACATACACACCCCACCAGAAAGTAGTGTGGCTTGATACACTACTTCTCTTGAGTGCATTGGTTAAATATTGAGATGCTTACAGCTATTAGTGTTTTATAGTCAATTATTTTTATCCCCAACCACTCCATTAATAACATGGATCCTGAGGCTAGTGTGAAGCAGAAGGACCCTCAGAAACCCACCTCCAGAGAGCCCAGTGGTGCTCACAGCTGGGATCTCCAGGTATAAGGGGTGGCATAGGTTAGTGAGTGTAGTTGACTCAGGGCAAACTTGTGCAATGCCAGAAAGACATTTTTAGTGGAAGAAAATCAGTTGACACCTCATCTTTGAAAATAAAAATTTATGAGGAGAGTTTTTATTTAAATTAGTGTGAATATCTCTTATTTAACTGTAAATATAGCCCTCCTCTCAAATTAGAATTTATTTCTCTATAACTCAGAATAGCCAAGAGCTTTAGTATTCTCTGGGAATATGTAAGTAAAAAACCAAATATAAGGATCAAGGTAAAAACTTAGCAAGTATTTATTTCCTGTGGCAAACACATCAGTCACCATGTGACTCCCTTCAAGCCAAAGTCTAGAGGTCATGAGAGAAAGGAACTCAATCAAAGTTCCTATTTGCTGTCATTTCTTGTATGTCTACCACTGCAGGCATAAACCACTAAGGTATCCTTTGGTCTCTGTATAAATAGAGCTTGGCCCACTCTCTGCATAAAAAAAATAAATTGTACCTCTAGGAAGATAATATATATTAGGCACTACTGGAGATATATTCCTTTTTTTTTTCTATAAGATGGAGCTCTGTGGTGAAATGATAATTTTATCAGCAGAAGTAGTGAGTATTGGTTAAATGAATTAAATAAATCATGGATCAGTTATATAATGGACTGTTACACAGCCACTTAAAATCAAGTTTTTTGAAAGGCATTTCATAAATTATAGAAATGCTGATGCTGTAATGTGATTTTAAAAGTAATGTTATTTTCTAAAGCCAGATAATACTGTGTATACAAGATGATTTCCTATTTTGTAATATGTGTATATGTATACATATATATAATATAATACATATATACAAAAGAGAAATATACTAAAATATTAAGAGTGGTCTATAAATTATAAGATTATATATGATTTAGAAATTAAGAATATTTTTCCATTTCAACTATTCTACAATGAATATATTTTATTTAAAATCAGAAAAAATCCACATTTTAAATATTTTTAAGAATTGTAACTCCCAAAGTATCTAATCTATTTTCTGGAATACTAGCAAAATAGATGTTGATAAGGCCAGGAAGGTAAATTTGATTGCAAACTATTTGCTTTGCATTTTTGGCCACATGCTACCCCAAATCTACAGAGCTGTCTCTAAAATAATAGCCACTGCTGACTAATGGAGAAGCAACTCAAAGTTCTTTTCCTTTAGTAAGTCAATGGCATCATTATCTCCAAGAGCTAACCAATGCCCCAAAATAATATGATGGTGTTCACGTGCTTGCAACTCCATTAAACACCCTCTATAATTGGTGAAAGGCCCTGTGCTGGGATGGGTGCTTCTTCCCAGAAAGTCTGGAGATCTCAGTTATGGCCCAGGCTCTGACTTGCGCTCACAGTGTGGGCTTAGATATAGAACTTACACAACCCTGATGGCCCTAAGCTCTACTTCAGCTCTTCCTGGATCCATGCAAAGGAATTAAGTGCTGCAAATGAATATATACTGTTAACTACATTAGGCAGACAGGAAGACCTTTCTTATGGTTTGGATATTTTAAAAAGATAATCAGTTGTTTAAAGAAAAAACATGACTGCACTAAATATCCATAGTATCTATTTTAACTTTCATAATCACCCAATTGAAGTAGATACTCTTATCATGTACATTTTCTACAGATGAGCAGACTGAGACTCTATAAAGACCTTAAATATCTTGTCCAAGTTTAAATAAACACATAATTTATACTCTACTGCTTCATGTCATTGACAAAGTATACAATTCTTTTGCTAAATGCACTTGGAAGAGGGGGAAATGTGTTGAGTAATTATTATATTTAGCTGTTTGAACAAATGCCTCTTGTTTAAAAAAATTTTTTATGAGGACACATTACTACATTACCAAGTTACTCATAAGTCTAAATATTGAAAGCCTTTCAGAAAGGATGGTGTCTGAGTCACTGAAGAGGAAATGACCTGAGAGCTGATAGATTAGGACAAAGACCAGTTGGGCTTTATGAGAATTTAGATGGCAAGTAAACTGGAATTTTATGGCAATTAGTGGAGGAGAGAGAATAATATTATAAGTTAATTTTTATGCTTCAGATTATGTAGTTTATCATTTTCATTTGGATTAGAAAAAACAAATCAATGGCCAAAAGATAAATAGCAAATGCTCCCTTCCCCACCCCACCAAGTAGAATTTTAATCAAAGAAAAGAATACATTTAAAATAACACTCATTTTTACTTGTTCAATAAGTTTGATTGTACAAATCCCTATGACTGAACCTGAGCCTTTCAGAAGACCTCAAGCACTGCACATATTCATGAAACAATGTATAGATTTTTCTCCTTGTTCAATAGTATCAATGCTGACCAGGGGAAATCATGCATGTACTGATATGTGTGTGTGTGTAGGGCTATTGAAGAAAGCAAATACAGAAGTTTGTTCAAAGAGCTAATATTTATTAAGTTCTTACAATGTATCAGAGATTGTACGACATATATTTTAAAATATATCTCATTTAAATCCTCATTTATCTTCATAAAATCCTATATAATAGGTATTATTATCCTCTTTTACAGAGAGGACAGTTAAGTTATAATAAAATTATCAGAATTATTAATAAACAATGTTTTGAGTGTTTACCATAGGACAGGTTATACTAAATATTCACATTATCTATTTAATCTTCATAATCACCATACTGAAGTAGATACTTTATGATGCAACATACTTTACGAAAAAGCAAACTGAAGTTTAGAGACCTTAACTATGTTGTCTAATGTCAAACAACATACATCATTTATACTGTCTATTGCTTTTTGTCCTTGACAGCGTACAAAAATTAGTCTCCATTAGTCCTTAGCATATCTCTGAGAAATATATACCAATATCAGATAGACAAATTTTGGAAAACTATTTTTTTATTTATGATAATCAGTGAAAGGCTGGGATAAAAAAGATCCTATGTCTTCAAAGTTGCATCTCAGTCTAGTAAGTATGCCTATTTTTCCTTAGTTTCCATAAAAATGTGATGTACACTAGTGTTTGGGACACTAGGAAGCTTAGATACTGGGAGTCAAGAAGAGTTTGATTGAACACAGAGCATTCGAGGGTTGATCCCTAAGAAACATAAGTGTAGGGCAAAAAATAGAATGTAGTTCTGCTACATGAGAGAGCCATGATCTTCTCATGAATAGTTAACTTCTCCATGCCAGACTCAGTGCTAAGATCCGGATGTCAAACCCCATGTGCTAGATGTTATTAAAATTATGTCCATTTTACAAAGGAGGTAGCTAAGGCCCAGAGAGAAGTATCTTGCCTGAGGCATGTAGCTGGTAAGTGGCAAAGAAAGGATGGGCACCTCCTGAGCCACAGCACTAACCCTCAGTTCTACTGTGTTTCAGAAAACTAAACTGAGGGAAGGCTGCTGGCTGAGGAAGAGAGACCAGGTTTATAAACCAATCTTGTTCTCATTGTTAAGTTTAAAAAGGTGGAAACCAAAAACAAAAAGAGGAAGATGAGGATCTGTGGAAGAAATGAAAATGGGTAAGACAGTAGAAAGAAGAATCAGGGTGTCCTGAAGATTCCAGAAATTATCTACCTTATTATCCTCTTTTCTGACAGTAGAATCCAGTGTATAATTGCACAAATGATGGACTTAAGTTGGATGATAAACCTCCCCCTGAAAAAGGTTTGAGAAAGGCATCAGTCCTGTAGCTCAGAGGGTCATGTGACTCAAAATAATGCTAAAAACTTCATCAGGAGCTGAATCCACTGACAACCAGTTTTCGTTCTACCTTATTCCTTTTTTGGGGGGGGAAGGGATTCCTAAAGTAGTTCTAGGTTCTTTCCCCACAGTATCTTTACCATAGACATTTTTGCTGCAAACATTTTTACCTCACAACTCATCATCCATAAGGCCATTTTCCAGTGAAATGGATTAAACAACTTGTTGAGAGTTTGGTTTTATTTATTTATTTATTTTGTTTGTTTGGTTTCATTTCTCCATCGGTAAATTAATCAACTGCCATGAAAAAAATTTTAAAAACCTGGTTGACAGTTTTTTTATATTTTTGTTTTTGGCTTGGTTTCATTTCTCCACTGACAACAAATCAACCACCTTTGGCTGATTTAATATATTTAAGCTAGTTGTCAGTTTGGTTTCATTTCTCCATTGATGAAGTTCTCACAGTTGCTCTCATTTCTGTACTATATATAGATCTTAGCTAGCCCTCATAACAGTCTGTATGTACAGTGATGAGTAGATTAGTAGTGGAGTGATGGTCTTGAAGCAATAAGCCTTTCTTCCAGATGATATGGATATACCCCAAGAGCTGGTCTCTTATTTTGAAACACATTACATTGGAAGGAAAAAGAGAGGCCAGGGTCCTTTTTGAAGGTACAAAGTTGAACCCATATTTTCCATAGAATGAAGACAAGTGCTTAGGCACAATCCACAAAATAACACCAGTTATTTGTGCAGTATTGCCATGAATCTAAAGCACAAACATTTATTATATTTTATATTTTCTTTCTCTTTATTTTATTATTTTTATTTATCAACATTTATCCCCCATATGCCTCTTCCACCTCCACAGCCCCCTTCCTCTCCAACAACCACACTGTTATCCATGTCCATGAGCTGTTTTTCTTTTTCTCCTTTTTTGCCCAATCCCTCCACCCCCAGACCACCCCACACACAAGAGCTATCTGCAAGCTCTCTATCTATGAGTCTGTCTCTATTTTGCTTGTTAGTCCAGTTTGTTCATTAAATTCCACATATGAGTGAAATTATATGGTACTTGTCTTTCTTTGACTGGATTATTTCACTAAGCCTAATGTTCTCCAGGTCCATCCATGCTGTCACAAATGGTAGAATTTTCTTCCTTTTTATGGTTGAGTAGTATTCCATTGTGTTATCCACTCATCTACTGACTTGGGCTGCTCCCAAATCTTGGATACTGTACATAATGCTGCAATGAACATCAGGGTGCATACATTCATTTGAGTGTAAGGCAATTTTGCTGTTAAAAAAATGGACAAAATTATGACAGATACAAGAGGGACATTAAAAAGCACATAAAATGAACAAGACTTTATTGTGAAATACAAAACTTTTGAATACATTTAAAATGTTTGTGTTTTAAGAGCTCCAAGATGGCAGGGGGTTAAGTGGAAGCTACACTCAATACCTCCCAGGACCAAAAGTGGAATTACAACTAAAGTATAAAAAAATCATCCTGAATAACCAAATGAAGACTAGCTGGAGAGAACCCTTATAACCAAAGACTTACTGAGGAGGCTATATCAAGACTGGTAGGAGGTCAGGAGGCATGAGAGGGCTGGCCAGGCACTCACAGGCATCAGCTGAAGTTTCAGAGGGATATAGCAGCTGCAGGGGGTTCCCCCTGAGAAGTGTGGGGTCTAAAGCCAAAGTTAAGCTCCCCAGCTCAGAGCACCAGAATCGGGAAAGGCATCCACATAACATCTGGCTATGAAAGCAGCAGGGTTTCTGTTCACTAGGGAGAGATGGCTAAAAATGCAGGCACTCTCTTAAAGGGCCAAGATTCAAAATTTTGTTCACAACCACTCACACTGGGCTCTGGCAGAGGGAGGGCAAAGCTGACTAGAGCTGCATGTACAGAGTCTGGGCTTGGTGGCCCTGGGAAGAGAACTTAGAAATCAGCCTCCAGGATCCCTGTGCTGAGTTATTCCTCCATACTGCAGAAGCCATCTTTCTCAGGCAGAGCATTCCCCTCCATGCAGCATCAGCTTGGGGGGAATAATAACCCCACCCATTGGAATCCCTCTCACCCCAGCCTGTGGAACTTATGTCTTGCTGAGGAATACAGTCCAAGGCTCTTTATGTAACTGAGCCTAATAGAGAGCCTGTAGGCAGAGGTAGATCTCTGGGTGTTTTGAGACTTTTGCTGATCTTCCCCCAGATTCAGTGCTAGTAAAAGCCAGCATTGGTACACAGCTTGGTCCTTTCTACGTACACCCAGGCCCAGCAAAAGGAGCTACAAGCTGAGAATTGCTGATAGCTCCAAACAGATTGCCCAGGGCCAGTCACAGACAGAGTCTGACATTGGCCTGCATCAGAGTCCTTCTGAAGAGTCCCAGAACCTCTTCATCCAGTGGCCACTTTCAGTCAACAACAAAGCAGGGCCCAATAAGCCTCACAAGTGGCATACACAAAGGGAGAACTCAGCAGGCACAAAACCCTGGTGAGACAAATTCTGCTTCATGTGATCAGTATCTGCACAGCAGCTTGCACACTGTGTTGGGGGTGGAGCCTCACTGTAAGCCAGCCTGGAGGTTGATACCACACATGAATAGGCCAATAGTAATCAAGGCTCAATTACAACAGAAGGGCTGCCATAACATGCAAAGAATCATTCTTAGAGGACCCAGCTCAGGTGTTCAGGGAGACAGAGTCACTGGGTCCCACAGGTCACCTACTACACAAGGCCACCCTACCAAGGCTGGGAGTCACAGCAGATCTATCTAACACATAGAACACACAAACAGGCACCCAAAATGGGGAGACAAAGAAAGATGTCCCAAATGAAAGAATAAGATAATTCTAAAGAAGAATAACTAAATGAAATAGAGGTAAGCAATTTATCAGATAGAGAGTTCAGAGTAATGATTACAGGGAAGCTTGACAGCATAAAAAAGGACATGGAAACCATAAAAAAGGACCAGTCAGAAATGAAGAATGCCATATCTGAAATAAAGAATACACTGGAAGAAATAAGCAGTAGACTTGATGAAGCAGAGGATAGAATCAATGATTTGGAAGACAAGACAGAAGAAAACACCAACTAAAAGCAACAAAAAGAAAAATAGAATTTAAAATAATGAGGACAGTTTAGAGGACCTTTGGGACAACATCTACTTTATAGGGGTATCAGAAGGAGGAGAGAGAGAGCAAGAGATCAAGAACCTATTTGAGGAAACAATGACTGAAAATGTCCCTAACCTGCTGAAGAAAAAAGACATGCAAGTCCAAAAAGCAAAGAGAGTCCCAAACAAGATGGACCCAAAGAAGCCCACACCAAGAAGCCCACATCATAAATAAAATGGCAACAGTTAGAGACAAAAAAGAATCATAAAGGTCACAAGAGAGGAGCAGTCATTCACCACCAAGGGAGCTCCCATTAGACTGTCAGCTGATTTCTCAACAGAAACATTTCAGGTCAGAAGGGATTGGCATGAAATATTCAAAGTAATGAAAAGCAAAGACCTACAGCCAAGGCTACATTACCCAGGAAGGCTATTATTTAAAATTGAAGGAAAAATAAATAGCTTCCCAGACAAGAAAAAGCAAAGGAATTTGTTACCACAAAACCAGTATTACAAGAACTGTTAAAGGGTTTGCTTGAAGAAGAAAGAAGAAGAAGAAGAAGAAGAAGAAGAAGAAGAAGAAGAAGAAGAAGAAGAAGAAGAAGAAGAAGAAGAAGGAGGAGGAGGAGGAGAGGAGGAGGAGGAGGAGGAAGAGGAGGAGGAGGAGAAGAAGAAGAGACCAGAAAAACATAGTTAAAAAAATAAAATGGCAATAAATATGTAGCTATCAATAGTCACTTTAAAACTAAATGGCTTAAATGCTCCAATCAAAAGACATAAGATAGCTGAATGGATAAGAAAATAAGACCCATGTATATGCTGTCTTGAAGAGACCCATCTCAGACTGAAAGATACACACAGAGTAAAAGTAAAGAAACAGAAAAAGTTATTTCATGCAAATGGAAAGAAAAAAAAAGCTGGAGTAACAATACATATATCTGACAAAATGGACTTTAAAGCAAAGGCTATAGTAAGAGACAAGGAAAGACGCTACATAATGATAAAGGGAGCAATCCAACAAGAAGATATAACCCTTGTAAAAATTTATGCACTCAACCTAGGAGCATCTAAATATGTAAAGCAAATATTGATGAACATAAAAAGAGAGATTGATAGTAATACAGTTATAGTAGGGGATTTTAACACCTCATTGACATGAATGGCTAGATCTTTGAGACAGAAAATCAAAAAGGAGATGGTGGCTTTAAATGACACACTAGATCAAACGGATTTAATTGATAGCTTCAAAGCATTTCACACCAAAGCAGCAGAATATAAATTCTTTTCAAGTGCCCACAGGCTGTTTTCTAAGATGACATGTTAGGACACAAAACAAGTCTCAATAAATTTAAGAAGATTGAAATCATATCAAGCATCTTCTCTGACCATTAATGCTATGAAACTTGAAATCAATCACAAGAAGAAAACTGAAAAACACACAAAGACATGGAGGCTAAATAACATGTTACTGAACAATAAATAGGGTTAACAATGAGATCAAGGAAGAAATCAAAAGATACCTTGAAATGAATGAAAATGAGAACATAACACAAAATCGGTGGGACACTGGAAAAGCAGTCCTAAGAGGGAAAGCAATAGCATCACAGGCTTATCTCAAGAAACAAGATAAAGCTCAAATAAACAATCTAACTTTACACTTAAAGGAACTTTAAAAAGAACAATGAACAAAGCCCAGAGTGAGTAGAAGAAAGGAAATAACAAAGATCAGAGCAGAAGTAAATGAAATAAAGTGTAAATAAACAATACAAAAGATCAATGGTCAAGAGGTAGTTCTTTGACCAGATAAACAAGATCCACAAACCTTTAACCAGACATCAAAAAAAAAACAAAAAAAAAGAGAGAGTGAGAGGACCCAAATAAATAAAATCCGGAATGAAAGAGGCAAGGTAACAACTGACACCAAAGAAATACAAAAGATTGTAAGAAAATATTACAAACAACTATATTCCAACAAGTTGGACAATCTGGATGAAATCAACAAATTTCTAGAAACATACAATTTTCCAAAAGTAAATCAGGAGGAATCAGAGAATCTGAATAGACATACTACAAACAGTGAAACTGAGGCTCTAATAAAGAAAACTCCCAACAAATAAATGCCCTCAACCAGATGATTTTATAGGTGAATTTTACCAAACACTCAAAGAAGAACTAACACCAATCCTTCTCAAACTGTTTCAAAAATTTCAAGACGAGGGGAGACCTCCAAGCTCATTTTCTGAGGTCAGCATTATCTTAATTCCAAAACAGGATAACTACAAGACAAAGAAAGAAAATAGATGCTAAAGTCCTCAAAAAATATTAGCAAACTGAATCTAGCAATACATTTAAAAGATCATACACCATGATCAAGTGGGCTTCATTCTGAGGATGCAAGGTTGGCACAATATCTGCAAAAGAATTAACATGATACAGCACAAAAACAAAATGAAGGATAAAAACCACATGATCATAATAAATGCAGAAAAAGCATTTGATAAAATTCAGCACCCATTTATGATGATGAAAACTCTCAGCAAGTGGGAATAGAGGAAACATACATCAATGTAATAAAGGCCATATGAGAAACCCATAGTCAACATCATACCAATTGGTAAAACTACAAGTGCTCCCCTTAAGATGGGGGAAAAGACGAATGTTTGCTTTCACCACTCTTATTCAACATAGTACTGAAAGTTTTAGGCACAGCAATCAGAAAAGAAGAAATAAAAGGCATCCAAATTGGAAAGGAAGGAGAAAAGTGTCATTATTTGCAGGTGACAAGATACCTTACATAGAGAACTCTAAAGATTCCACCAAAAACCACTAGAACTGATAAATGAATTCAGTAAAGTAGCAGGATACAAAATAAATGTCCAGAAGTCAGTTGCATTTTTTTTAAAAATTTTGTTCAAAATATTACAGATGCCCCTTTTCCTCCAAATTTATCCATTCCACCCCACCTCACCCACCTCACCAGTCCCTCTCCAAACCATTGTCCATGTCCTTGAGTTATGCATATATGCATATAAGCTCTTTCATTAATCTCTCCCCACCCACCGGCCCCACTCCATCCCTCTAAGAACCGTCAGTCTGATCCACACTTCCATGTCATTAAATCATTTCTGCTCATCAGTTTATTAAGTTCTTTCGATTCCACATATAAGTGAGGTCATATGACATTTGTCTTTCTCTGGCTGGCTTATTCCACTTAGAATAATGTTATCCAGGTCCCTCCATACTGTCCCAAACGACATGAGATCCTTCTTTCTTACAGCTGCGTAGTATTCCATGGTGTAAATGTCCCACAGCTTTTTTATCCACTCATCTACTGATGGGCACTTGGGCTGTTTCCAGATCTTAGCTACTGTAAATTGCACTGCTATGAACATAGGGGTGCAGATATTCTTTCTGATTAGTGTTTCAGGATTCTTAGGATACATTCCTAGAAGTAGGATAACTGGAACAAAAGGCAGCTCCATATTTAATTTTGTGAGGAACCTCCATACTCTTTTCCATAGTGGCTGCACAAGTCTGCATTCCCACCAGCAGTGTACTAAGGTTCCCCTTTCTCCACACCCTCGCCAGAACATGTCATTTGTTGATTTGTTGATGGTAGCCATTCTTATTAGTGTGAAGTGATACCTCATTGTGGTTTTAATTTGCATTTCTCTGATGATTAGAATCAATGAGCATTTTTTAATATATCTCTTGGCCATCTGTATGTCCTCTTTGGAGAAGTGTCTATTCAGGTCCTTTGCCCATTTCTTAATTGGATTGTTTGTTTTCCTCTTGTTGAGTAGTATGAGTTCTTTGTACACTTTGGAAATTAGACCCTTACCAGACACATCCTTGGCAAATACGTTCTTCCAAGCTGTGGGGTTCCTTTGTATTTTGAGGTTGTTTTCTTTTGCTGTGCAGAAGCTTTTTAGTTTGTTGTAGTCCCATATGTTTATTTTTTCTTTTGTTTCTCTTTCCCTAGGAGAGGTATCAGTGAAAATTCCACTATGTGAGATGTCTGTGACTTTATTGCCTATGCTTTCTTCCAGGATTTTTATGGTTTTGTGACTTACATGTAAGTCTTTTATCCATTTTGAGTTTATTTTTGTGCATGGTGAAAGTTGGTGGTCTAGTTTCATTTTTTTGCATGTACCTGCCAAATTTTTCTAGCACCATTTATTGAAGAGACTGTCTTTACTCCATTGTATGCTCTTGCCTTCTTTGTCAAATATTAACTGACCTTAATGGCATGGGTCTATTTCTGGTGTCTCTGGTCTGTTCTATTGGTTTATATGTCCAGTGTTGTACCAAAACCAGGCTGTTTTGATTACAATGGCTTTGTAGTACACTTTGATATCTGGTAATGTGATGCCTCCCACTCTGTTTTTCTTTCTCAAGATGGCTGCAGCTATTCAGGATCTTTTTTGGTTCCATATAAATTTTGGAAATATTTGTTCTAGCTCTGTGAAATATGCTGTTGATATTTTAATAGGAATTCCATTGGATCAATAAATTGCTTTGAGTAGTATGGACATTTTAATGATATTAATTCTTCCAATCCATGAGCATGGTATATTCTCCCACTTGTTTATATCTTCCTCTGTTTCTTTTTTCAGTGGCCTGTAGGTTTCTGAAGATAAGTCTTTTACATCCTTGATTAGATTTATTCTTAGGTATCTTATTTTTTTAGTTACTATGGTAAATGGTATTTTTTTTTTTAGTTTTTCTTTCTGAGAGTTCATTGTTGGTGTATAAGAATGCCATCGATTTCTGGATGTTAATTTATATCCAGCCACCTTGTCAAATTCACTCATCAAACCTAGTAGTACTTTGATGGAGTCTTTAGGGTTTTTTATGTACAATAATATGTCATCTGCAAATAATGACTGTTTTACTTCTTCCTTTCCAATTTGGATACATTGTATGTTTTCTTCCTGTCTGATGGCTGTGGGTAGGACTTCTAGTACTATGTTGAATAAGAGTGGTGAAAGTGGACATCTTTGTCTTGTTCCTGTTTTTAAGGGAAATTATTTTAGTTTTTGCCCATTGAGTATGATGTTGGCTGTAGGTTTGTCATATATGGCCTTTATTATGTTGAGGTACGATCCCTCTATTCCCACTTTGTTGAGAGTTTTTATCAGAAGTAGGTGCTGGATTTTGTCAAATGTTTTTTCTGCATCTATTGATATGATCATATGATTTCTGTCCTTCATTTTGTTTATGTGATGTATTACATTTATTGATTTGCGGGTGTTATACTAGCCTTGCATCCCGGGAATAAATCCCACTTGATTGTGGGGTATGATCTTTTTAACATATTGCTGGATTCAGTTTGCTAGTATTTTGTTGAGAATTTTAGCACCTATGTTCATCAAGGATACTGGCATGAAATTTTCTTTCTTTGTAGTATCTTTATCTGGTTTTGGGATTAGGATGATCCTAGTCTCATAAAAAGAGTTGGGAGTGTTCCCTTCTCTTGAATTTTCTGGAATATAGTGAGGAGAATAGGTGTTAATTCTTCTTTGAATATTTGGGAAAACTCGCCTGCAATTCCTTCTGGCCCAGGACTTTGTTTGCTGGGAGTTTTTTTTATTACTGTGTCAATTTCATTAGTTGTTATTGGCCTATTCAGGTTTTCTGCCTCTTTCTGATTCAGCTTTGGAAGACTGTATGCATCTAGAAATTTGTCCATTTCACCCAAATTGTACATTTTATTGGCATATAGTTGTTCATAGTATTTTTTTTATGATCATTTGTATTTCTATTGGGTTGGTTGTTATATCACCTCTTTCATTTCTGATTTTATGTATTTACATCCTCTCTTTGTTTCTTGGTGAGTCTGGCTAAAGGTGCATCAATCTTATTTATCTTTTCAAAGAACCAGCTCTTGGTTTCATTGATTTTTTGAAGTTTTTTTAGTCTCTATGTCATTAAATTCTGCTCTGATCTTTTTTTTTTTTTTTTTTTTCCCTCTATTTCCTCATGGCTTGTCTTGTTGCTCTCATTCTAGTTCTTTTAGTTTTTGTGTTAGATGGCTTAGTAGAACTTTTTCTTGCTTCTTGAGGTATGCTTGTACTGCTATGAATTTTCCTTTCAGGACTACTTTTGCTGTTCCCCATACATTTTAGGTAGTGTCTGTTCATTTTGTTTTTTACCAAGAAGTGTTTGATTTCTTCCTTGATCTCCTTGGTAACCCATTCATTGTTTAATAACATGCTATTTAGCCTCTATGTGTTTGCATGTTTTTGAGTTTTTTTATGGTGGTTTATTTGTAGTTTCATGGCATTATGGCTCAAGAAGATGACTGATATAATTTCAGTCTGCTTGAATTTGTAGAGATTTACCTTATGCTCTAGCATGTGGTCTGTTTTTGAGAATGTTCCATGGGCACTTGAGAAGAATGTGTATTCTGGTGCTTTGGGCTGAAATGTTCTGTAAATGTCATTTAAATCCACTATCTCTAGTGTATTATTGAACGTCTGTTTCCCTGTTGATTTTTTGTCTTGATGATTGGTCCAGTGATGACAGTGGGGTGTTAAAATTCCCCACTATGATTGTGTTGCTGTCAGTTTTCCCCTTAAAGTCCACCAAGGAATTTTTTATATATTTAGGTATTCCTATATTGGGTGCATGTATATTTATAAATGTTATTCCCTCCCATTGGATTGATTCCTTTAGTATTATGTAGTGACCATCTTTGTTTCTTGCTATGGTCTTTATTTTAAATCTATTTTGTTAGAAATAAGTATTGCTGCTCCAGGGTTTTGTGTTTTTTTTCACTTACATTTGCATGGAATATTTTATTCCATCCTTTCAATTTTAGCTTGTGTGTATCTTTTGCTCTCAGGTGGGTCTCTTGTAGACAGCATATATTTGGGTCCTGTTTTCTTATCTATTCAGCCACCCTATCTTTTGATTGGACCATTTATTTAGTTTATATTTAAGGTTACTAATGATATAAACTTATTTAATGGTATTTTCCCCCTTTATGCTGATTTATCTTTCTCTCAATATTTCTTTTTTTTTTTTTTTAGAGCAGTCTTATTAACATTTCTTCAATGCTGACTTGGTGGTATTGAACTCCTTTAGCCTTGTTTTGTCTGAGAAGCTCTTCATTTCACCTTCAGTTTTAAATGATAGCCTTGCTGGATAAAGCAGTCTTGGTTGCATGTGTTTGTTTTGTTTGTTTTCTCAACATCAGCCTTCCTATGGAGAGTCAACACCATTAAAGTTAATTAAAAATGGAATCATGTTTGTTTTTTTTTAAATCTTAGATGATAGAATTTCGTCCTTGGCAGTCCTAAGTGTGGAAACCTCCATTTCATGGAATGGCATTTAAAAACACTTCAGTAGAGAAGACTAGCCTTCTGCTGCTCTCAGTGATGACTGCATGCAAAAGGTTGTGTTCTTGGAGTACAGTAAGCTCCTATGTGCTGAAGCTAATCAACAGCATTAGACCTAGTACGGGCTCCACACACATTGCAGGATATTAGATAAAAATGACAACTTCAAGAAAACTAATATAAATACCAGTAACACAGGCACATTTCACTAGTGGCAAGAATGGAAGATGGGAGGATCCTTCCTCACAGATATGGACCTAAATCAGAAAGTCCATGGCCTTATTTGACAAGCTATATATTTTTTCATTCTATGCACCTGTCTTTTCAAATATTATCTATTCATAAAAAATAATACTTTCTTAAAGATGACTCCTGGACATAGGAACCAGATTGGAAAAGGGTGTAGATGGCAGATGTGCACATAAACAAGTAGAAAAAGTTTTCACTGTCATGTTATATCTTCTAAACCACTGTGCCTGGGAAGAGAAAAGTGCATGGAGAGCAAATGCAAAAGGCCTGAGTGTGCTAGTTCTCCATTAAGGGCTATGTTACTTAAGAACTTATATACTGGTGTTTAGGGAAAGGGGTATTAGAAATGAGTATAAATGAATCATAAAATTATAAAGAATGACATACTCTATTGAGGTTTAATATTTTCTTTAGTATTAAATTAGTATTTCTCACTGTTTTAAGAACACATTTTCAATTATTTACAGAAAATGTTTTTTGTTTGTTTGTTTCTTTCTTTCCTTTATTTGGTTGATAACAGTTATTTGTGCATTTATAGCTTTTTCTTTTTTTCTTTTTTTTTACTTTATCTAATTTTTCATTTTTTTATTAATTTTTGTTTTGTTTGTTTTTTCTTTATTATTGTTTAAAACATTACAGATGTCCCCTTTTATTCCCAATGACCCATTCCACCCCATCCCATCGCCCTCCCCTATCCCTCTCCCCACCATGGTCTGTATCCTTGGGTTGTGCATATGTGCATATAAATTCTTTGGTTACTCTCTCCCCCTCCACCTACCTGCCCTCCTCCATCCCTCTGTCATTTGTCAGTCTCATCTATGCTTCCATGTCATTGAATCTATTCTGCTCATCAGTTTATTAAGTTCTTTAGATTCCACATATAAGTGAGATCATGTGAAGTTTGTCTTTCTCTGCCTGGCTTATTTCACTTAGCATAATTTTCTCCAGGTTCATCCATACTGTACCAAAGGGTACAAGATTCTTCTTTCTTACAGCTGTGTAGTATTCCATGGTATGTGCATCCCACAGCTTTTTGATCCACTCATCTACTGATGGACACTTGGGCTGTTTCCAGATCTTAGCTACTATAAATTGCACTGCTATGAACATAGGGGTGCATATAGTCTTTCTAATTACTGTTATAGTTTTCTTAAGATATATTCCTAGAAGTAGGATCACTGGGTCAAAAGGCAGCTCCATTTTTAATTTTGTGAAGAAACTTCATGCTGTTTTCCATAGTGGTTGTGCCAGTCTGCATTCCCACCAGCAGTGTACTAGGGTTCCCCTTTCTCCACATCCTCGCCAGCACATGTCATTTGTTGATTTATTGATGGTAGCCATTCTTAGAGGTGTGAAGTGATACCTCATTGTGGTTTTAATTTGCGTCTCTCTGATGATTAGCAATGTTGAGCATTTTTTTCATATGATTTTTGGTTATCTGTATGTGCTCTTTCGGGAAGTGTCTATTCAGGTCCTTTGCCCATTTCTTAATTGGGTTGTTTGTCTCCCTCTTACTGAGTGGTATGAGTTCTTTGTACACTTTGGAAATTAGCCCCTTATCAGATTCATCCTTGGCAAATATGTTTTCCCAGACTGTGGGGTTCCTTTGTATTTTGAGGCCATTTTCTTTTGATGTGCAGAAGCTTTTTAGTTTGATGTAGTCCCATATGTTTATTTTTTCTTTTGTTTCTCTTGCCTTAGGAGATTTATCAGTGAAAATTCCACTACGTGGGATGTCTGTGACTTTACTGCCTATGTTTTCTTACAGGATTTTTATACTTATATGACTTACAGGTAACTCTTTTATCCATTTTGAGTTTATTTTTGTGTATGGTGAAAGTTGGTGGTCTAGTTTCATTTTTTTGCATGTACCTCCAATTTTCCCAGCACCACTTATTGAAGAGACTGTCTTTACTCCATTGGATACTCTTGCCTCCTTTGTCAAATATTAACTGATCTTAATGGTGTGGGTCTATTTCTGAGGTCTCTGTTCTGTTCTATTGATCTATATGTCTGTTGTTGTACCAATACCGGGCCGTTTTGATTACAGGGATTTTGTAATACAGTTTGATATCTGGTAAAGTGATCCCTCCCAACTCTGTCTTTTTTTTCTCAAGATGGCTGCAGCTATTTAGGGTCTTTTTTGGTTCCATATAAATTTTTGAAATGTTTGTTCTAGATCTGTGAAATATGTTGGTATTTTATTGCTAATTGCATTGAATTTATAAATTGCTTTGGATAGTATGGACATTTTAATGATATTAGTTCTTCCAGTCCATGTGCAAGGTATATTCTTCCACTTGTTTATATCTTTCTCCATTTTTTTTTTCCAATGTCCAGTAATCTTTTGAGTATAGGTCTTTTACATCCTTGGTTAAGTTTATACTTAGGTTTCTTATTTTTTTAGTTGCACTGGTAAATGGTATTGTTTTATTAGTTGCTCTCTCTGAAAGTTTATTGTGGGTGTATAAGAATGCCATCAATTTCTGGATGTTAATTTTGTACCCAGCTACCTTGCCAAATTCGTTTATCAAACCTAGTAGTATTTTAATAGAGTCTTTAACATTTTCTATGTACAATATCATGTCATTTGCAAATAATAACAGTTTTACTTCCTCATTTCCAATTTGGATACCTTTATGTTTTCTTCCTGTCTGATGGCTGTGGCTAGGACTTCCAGTACTATGTTGAATAAGAGTGGTGAAAGTGGACATCCCTGTGTTGTTCCTGTTTGTAGTGGAAATGGCTTTAGTCTTTGTCCATTGAGTATGATGTTTGCTGTAGGTTTGTCATATATGGCCTTTATTATGTTGAGGTATGATCCCTCTATTCCCACTTTGTTGAGAGTTTTTATCAGAATAGGGTGCTGGATTTTGTCGAGTGCTTTTTCTGCATCTATTGATATGGTCATATGATTTTTGTTCTTCATTTTGTTTATGTGATGTATCACATTTATTGATTTGCGGATGTTATACCAGCCTTTCATCCCTGGAATAAATCCCGCTTGGTTGTGGGGTATGATCTTTTTAGTGTATTGTTGGATCTGTTTTGCTAGTATTTTGGTGAGGATTTTAGCATCTATGTTCATTAGGGATATTGATCTGTAATTTTCTTTTTTTGTAGTGTATTTTTCTGGTTTTGGGATTAGGATGATGCTGGCCTCATAGAAAGAGTTTGGGAGTTTTCCTTTTTCTTGAATTTCTGGAATAGTTTGAATAGAATAGGTGTTAATTCTTCTTTGAGTGTTTGGTAAAACCTCCTTGTAATTCCATCTGGTCCAAGGCTTTTGTTTGCTGGGAGTTTTGATTACTGCTTCAATTTCATTAGTTGTTATAGGCCTGTTCAGGTTTTCTGCCTCTTCCTGATTCAGCTTGAAAAGGTTGTATGCTTCTAGAAATTTGCCCATTTCACCCATGTTGTTCAATTTGTTGGCATATAGTTGCTCATAATATTTTCTTACAATCCTTTGTATTTCTGTTGCATCGGCTGTTATATCATCTCTTTCACCTTTTATTTTATTTATTTGGGTCCTCTCTCTTTGTTTCTTGGTGAGTTTGGCTAAAGGTGCATCAATCTTATTTACCTTTTCAAAGAACCAGCTCTTGGTTTCATTGATTTTTTGTATTTTTTTTTTAGTCTTTATGTCATGAATTTCTCTGGTCTTTATTATTTCCTTCTTTCTACTTCTTCGGGGCTTTTCTTGCTGTTCTCGTTCTAGTTCTTTTAGTTGTTGTGTTAGATAGTTTCGTAGAGGTCTTTCTTTTTTCTTGAGGTAGGCCTGTACTGCTATGAACTTTCCTCTCAGGACTACTTATCGCAGTGTCCCATAGATTTTGGGTTGTTGTCTGTTCATTTTCGTGTTTTTTTTGTTTTCTTTTTCAGAAAGTGTCTGATTTCTTCCTTGATCTCCTTGGTAACTCATTCATTGTTTAATAACATGCTGCTTAGCCTCCATGTGTTAAATATTTTGAATTCTTTTTCAGTGGTTGATTTCTATTTTCATGGCATTATGATAGGAGGATATGCTTGATATGATTTCAATCCTCTTGAATTTTTAGGCCTTGCACTGTATGTTAACATGTGGTCTATTTTTGAGAATGTTCCATGTGCACTTGAGAAGGATGTGTATTCTGCTTCTTTGGGGTGAAGTGTTCTGTAAATGTCCATTAGGTCCAGTGTGTCACTTAAGTTCTTTGTTTCCCTGTTGATCTTTTGTCTTGATGATCTATCCAATGATGATAGTGGGGTGTTAAAATCCCCCACTATGATGTGTTGCTGTCAATCTCTCCCTTAAAGTCCACCAAGAAATTTTTTATAAATTTGATGCTCCTATATTGGGTGCATATATATTTATAAGGGTTATTTCCTCCTGTCAGATTGGTCCTTTTAGTATTATGTAGTGACCATCTTTGTCTCTTGCTATGGTCTTTATTTTGAAGTCCATTTTGTCAGAAATAAGCATTGATACTCCTGCTTTTTTTTCCATTTCCATTTGCATGGAATATTTTTTCCATCCCTTCACTTTTAGCTTATGTGAATCTTTTGCTCTCAGGTGGGTCTCTTGTAGACAGTATATATTTTGGTCCCATTTTCTTATCCAATTATCTACTCTATGTCTCTTGATTGTACCATTTATTCCCTTTACATTTAAGGTTACTACTGATATAGACTTATTTAATGGCATTTTCCCCCTTTATGCTGATGTACCTTTCTCTCAATATTATTTTTTTTCCTTAGAGCAGTCCTTTTAGCATTTCTTGCAATGCTGATTTTGTGTACTGAACTCCTTTAGCCTTTTTTTTTTTTTTTTTTGCTCTGGGAATCTCTTTATTTCACCTTCAATTTTAAATGGTAGAGTTGCTGGATAAAGAAATCTTGGTTGCATGTTCTTACTTTTCATTACTTTGAAAATTTCATGCCACTTCCTTCTGGCCTGAAGAGTTTCTGTTGAGAAATCAGCCCTTAGCCTTATGGGGGTTACCTTGTAGGTCACTCTTTGTCTCTCTCTTGCCACCCTTCATGTTCTCTCTTTGTCCTTGACATTTGCCATTTTAATTATGATGTATCTTGGATTGGGTCTCTTTGGGTCCCTCTTGTTTAGAACCCTCTGTGCTTCCTTAACTTGTGTGGCTTTCTCCCTCTCCAGCATAGGGAAGTTTTTTGTCATTATTTACTCCACCAAGTTCTCTATCCCTTGCTCTTTTCTTCCCCTCTGGCACTGTTAGAATGCCAATGTTGTTTCATTTCATGTTGTCCCAAAGCTTCCTTAGACTGTCCTCATGGTTTTTAAGTGTTTTTTCTCTTGCTGCTCTGATTGAGTGATTTTCTTCTACCTTGTCTTCTAAGTCACTTATTCTATGCTCTGCTTCATTGAGCCTGCTTTTAATTGCTTCCAGTGTATTCTAGCCCATCAGATACAGCATTCTTTATCTCTGTCTAATTTTTATTTATGTTATGTATCTATTTTTTCTGGTTTTCACTAAGGTCCTTTACCTTATCATCTAATTTTTTCTTAAGTTCCTTGAGCATCTTTATAATCAATACTCTGAACTCTGTTTCTGATAACTTGCTTAAGTCCATCTCATCAAAATCTTTTTCTGGCGATTTTTTTCTTTTCTTTAATTTGTGAGTTGTTTTTCATTTTGGTTGGTCTTAATGTTTCTATTTATATATAAGATATTCTTGCTGTCTCCCAGCCTTGTGGGGTAGGATTTTGTATTGTGAGACCAATGGAGTCCACAGGTGAGTTTTCCTTATACTTCTGAGCTCTTTGCTCTAGGTGTGTTTCTTTTGTGTTTTCTTTGGGTTCTCTTGTTGTGGTTGGGTCTAGAGTGTGGTTGACCAGTTGTTGGGAGTACTCACCTCTCAAGTTGGCTGACTGTGTGTCTGAGCCCTGACCTCATTGTGTAAACTGTTGTATGGGTGTTGGCAAAGCAGGACAATACACAAACTTCCAGGAAACAGAGACTATCTTACAAAATATCTTGACAGTTACAATGAAAACAACCCAAGTGAAAATAGAACTGGGGGAGTGAAGGGAGAACACAAATTCTAGAGGAAAAAGAAGTTTAAAAAAAGGAAGAGAAAGAAAAGTAAAGCTTAGAGAGACCAGTATATTGTTGTTAATAGTGATGAAAGTTTAGAAAATAATAATAATAAACTAAAATGTAAAAAATAGAGAGGCTACTAGGAGATAACAGAGGCAGAGAAAAGATTATGAAAAAAGGGCCAGCAAACAACTAGGGGAGAGAATAAGAATAGGATAATAGTTGAAAAATGAAAAACTAAAAATACAGTAAAGAGAATAAGAGAAACTAGCAATAGAACAAAAAGACAGGAAGACAAAAGAGACAAAAACAAAAGAAAGAAAAAGAAGAAGAAGAAGACAAAATTATGCCAAAGGATTAGAGGAGAGAGAGAGATAAAGCCCAGGCAGGGAGGGAGTCCAATAAGAGATATGGGGGAAACTATAGAGGAAAGCAGTAAACTTCTTGGTTATATGATGAAGTCCCAACAATTAAGCAGGAATATCAAGGAAGTCTTGATATTAGAAGCAAGGATAAAACAAAACATAGTAAAGAAACAAAACAAAACAGAGAAACAAAACACAAAAAAAGCTAAGCAAAACACAATTCTTTAAAAAAATAACATAAAATAAGAAAAAAAATTAACTAAAAAATTTTTTAAATATTTAAGAACATTTATTATTAAATTTAAAAAGGAAAAAACAAATAATTTTTTCTCTTCTTCATAAGGGAAAAAAAGAAAAAACGAACAAACAAACATCAACAAAAAAAGACAGTCAATCGGGTGAATTTCTTCTGGGCAGCTTATGTTGTCTGAGGCTCTGTTTTGTGTGCTGATTTTAGTTCTCCTGGGAGGTACTTGTGTATCAGCCAATATGAGAAGCTGTTTAGGTTTGGCTCTGGTGTCCTTAGGTAGATGATTGATCTGAGGCTCTCTGTCGACCACCTCCTCTTGTCAGCTATTTTGCAACTTTGTAGTTGCCTGGTCTTACTCCAGAGTCTTCTGTAGAGTCTTTAGGATGCAGGATGGCTAGTGTAGCCCAGGGTATCATGCCCCTTCTTTAGAGGTTTTACTGTCAGGCACTCACTATGAGAGAGTTAGTCTCTGCTCCACAGCCAGCACCTCAGCCCCTACCCTATCCTCTGATTCTAGTTCCCCATGCACTGGCCTGCTGCAGTTTCAGATTGATTTCTGCCTGCTGCCTTTTCTGTATGGGCCATTTCAGCACCTGGTCTCAGTGGGTTTGATTAAAAAACATTGCAATGAGCACTTTGCCTGCCCAGCCCTCAGCAGGGATTTTCAGGGTTTTCTCCATTTCCTAAACAACGGTCCCTGAGAGTCTTATTTTTGTAATGTATTCCTGTGAGCTGTTCTCCCTTCCCTCTCAGGACTCCCTTCCCTGCAGGGCATATCTGGAGCTCCAGTGAGCTGGACCAGCCCCTTTCTTGTTGGGGGTGGTGCTCCTGGCTGCAGGGGAGACAGGCATGCTCCACCCCTCCCTTCCCAGTTCTGGCTGGCTGGTTGTACCAGGCACACCCTTCAAACAGTCTACTCTGCAGGCCCCAATCCCAGCTTCTGCTGGTCTGTCCACCCAGGGCACGCTGGGAATGTGGGCACCAGTTCAGTGATCAAAACTTAAAAACCCACAAAGCAACACACAAGCAGAGAGTCTGCCCTGCAAGGTATTGCTGCCCGTGTGCCAAGGCGCTCCACAGGATGGGATCCAAAGTCAGCTCCATGCAGCTCCCCACATCTCTGATTTCAGTAAAGCTGGGACGGCTCCATGTACCACCATGGCACCCCTCAATGCTGGTCAAAATTCCAGACTCTCCACACCAGGAGTTCTGGGCGGGAGGGTTCTCCTCCCCTTCCCTGTGCCAAGCAGATTCAATGCTTTCTGGGGCTCAACACAATGCCTTACAGGAAGGCAGAGGATCCTTGTATGTGGCTGCTCAGTCCCAACATCTAGTCCCTTACTACTCAGGTGCCACACACTTTGGGGACAGCCTTTCCTATGGTCAGCACCTTAAGCATTAGAAGCTAGTGCAGCCACCATTAGAAGCTTTGTTTCGCTAGGAAGGTGCCTTCCCCTCCTCGTGGACTCATTGTTTCCCTGTGTCCTTCTGCCCTCCCCATGGGGCACTCCTTCCCCCCTTCTTTGCTCCGGGTGTGAAATCCTCACTTTTGGATGCCTGTCCACTCTCCTGAGGGGAGGGAGCTTTGTAGTCTCCAACTCTCGGGGCTCGGAGCCCAGCACAGGCTTCAGAGAGGACTCCCCCTTTCTACGACCCCCCTCTTTCACCAGACTCTGATGTTTCTTCAGTTCTCCCTACTTACAATATGTCCCTTGGTTGCAGGTTCTTGCTTTCATTACTTTGAGAACTTCATCCCACTCTCTTCTGGCCTCAAGAGTTTCTGTTGAGAAATCAGCTGTGAGCCTTCTGGGGGTTCCCTTGTAGGTCATTGCTTGTCTCTCTCTTGCAGCCCTTCATATTCTTCCTTTGTCCTTGCCATTTGCCATTTTAATTATGATGTGTCTTGGATTGAGTCTCTTTGGGTCCCTCTTGTTTAGAACCCTCTGTGCTTTCTGAACTTGTGTGGCTTTCTCCTTCGCCAGCCTAGGGAAGTTTTCTGTCATTATTTCCTCCACCAAGTTCTCTATCCCTTGCTCTTTCCTCCCCTTCTGGCACTTCTATATGTGACTATTGTTTCACTTCATGTTGTCGCAAAACTTCCTTAGACTGTCCTCATGCTTTTTAAGTGTTTTTTCTTTCCTTAGACTGTCCTCATGCTTTTTAAGTGTTTTTTTCTTTTTGCTCCTCTGATTGTTCTTTTTCTGCTTTATCTTCTAAGTCACTTATTCTATTTTCTGCTGCATTGAGCCTGCTTTTAATTCCTTCCAACATATTCTTGATATCAAATATAGTATTCTTCATTTCTGCCTAATTCTTATTTATTATATTTATCTTTTTTTTTCATGTTTTCACTAAGCTACTTGACCTTTCCAAAAAGTGTCTTTTTGTTCTCATTAATTTCCTTGAGTATCTTTATAACTATTGCTCTGAACTCTATTTCTGATAACTTGCTTAACTCCATCTCATCAAGATCTTTTTCTAGCAATTTTTCCTTTTCTTTAGTTTAGGTGTTGTTTCTCTGTTTCCCCATTTTGGTGGCTCTTAGTGTTTGTATCTATATAGTAGATATATTTTCTGTCTCCCAGTCTTGTGGAGTGGGATTTTGTAGTGTGAGTCCAGTGGAGCCCAGAGGTGTGTTTTCTTTATACTTCTGAGCTCTTTGCTCTAAGTGTGTCCCTTTTGTGGGTTTCCCTTTTGTGGCTTCTTTGGGCTCTTCTGTTCTGATTGTGTCTAGTTTGTTGTTGAGCTGTCCTTGGGAGGACTCTCCTCTTAGTTTGGGTAACACTTTCTCTGTCTCAGCCCCAATCACACTGTGTGAGCTTTTGTACAAGTGCTAGTAAGGCTGGACAATACACAAATAAGCTGCCAGGATACAAGGGGTGTCTTACAAAATATCTTGACAATCACAATGAAAACAACCCAAGTAAAATAAAAGTGGGAGGCTGAAGGGAGAACACAAATGTTAAAAAAAAAAAGGAAAAAGAAGAGAGAGAAAGAAAAATAAAGCTAGAGAGAGAAAATTATATTATTGCTAATAGTAACAAAAATTAAAAAATAATAATAATAATAAAAGAAAATAAAATGTAAAAAATAGAGAAGCAACTGGGAGATTAAAAGGGTGGAGAAAATATTCTGAAAGAAGGGTGAGCAAAGAATTAGGGGTAGATTGTAGAAATAGGATAATATTTGAAAATAAAAAAATAAAAGTACAATAAAGCAACAAACAGAAACTAATAATAAAACAAAAAGACAGAAAGACAGTAGGGAGATAAAGAAAAAAAAAGGGAAAAAAGTTATGCCAATGAATCAAGAGGAGAGAGAGAGAGAGATAAAGCAAAGGTAGGGAGGGAGTCCAATAAGAGATATGGGGAAAACCATAGAGAAAAGCAGTAAACTTATTGGTTTTAATGATAATATCCCAGCAATTTAGCAGAGAATATCAAGAAAATCTTGATAGTAGAATAAAAGATGAAACAAAACAAAAAACAACCAAAGCAAAACAAATTTTAAAAAATTAATTTAAAAATTTTAAAAAATTTAAAAATTTAAAAGGACAACTTTTTTTTCTTTTCTCTCTTTTGTCTAAGAAAAAAAGTCAATCAGATGTTTCATCTTGGCAGCTTATGTTGTCTGTGGCTCACTGCTTGGTATGCTGATTTCAGTTCTCCTGGAAAGTACTTGTGTATCAGCCAATGTGAGGAGTTGTCTAGGTTTGGCTCTGGGGTGCTTAGGCAGTTGGCTGATCTGAGGCTCTCTGCTGATCACCTCTTTTTGTCAGTTATTTTGCCTCTTCCTTGTGGTTGCCTGGTCTTACTCCAGAGTCTTCTGAAGTCTTTAGGGTGCAGAATGGCTAGTGTAGCTCAGGATATTCCTCTCCTTACTTAGAGGTTTTGCTGTCAGGCACTCACTGTGAGGAAGTTAGTCTCTGCTTCAAAGCCAGCTCCTCAGTCTCTACCTTATCCTCCAATTCTAGTTCCTCATACAATGGCCTGCTGCAGTTTCAGATTGACTACTGTCTGTTGCCTTTTCTGTATGGGCAGTTTCAGCTGTCTGGGCTCAGTGGGTTTTATTAAAAAACATTCCAGGTAGCACTTTGCCTACCCAGCCACCAGCAGGGGTTTTTAAGTTTTTCCTCCAGTTCTCAAACAATAATCCCTGGCAGTCTTATTCTTGTATTGTTGTCCTGTGAGCTGTTCTCCTTTCCTCCTCAGGCTGTGCCTTGAGGGGGGGTATCTGGGGCTTCAGTGAGCTGAACCAGCCCCTTTCCTGTTGGGGGTTGTGCTCCTAGCCTGCAGGAGAAGTAGACATGCTTTTCCCTTTGTTTTTCAGATATGGTTGGCTGGTTGAACGGGGCACACAAATTGCAAACTCTCCACAATGGAGACATGAATTCCAGCTTTTGCTGGTCCCTCTGTTGAATGCAAGCCTGGAATGTGGAAGTCAGTTCAGCAATCATAAACTGAAAAATGCCCAAAGCAGTGCACAAGTAGAGTATTCACCCTGCAAGATCCTTTTATCCCCATGCCAAGTCACCAAGCAGGAGGGGACACAAAGCCCCAGGCAGCTCCCCTGCACTGCTGATTTCTGTAAAGCTGGAGTGGCTCCCTGTGCTCTACCCAGGCACCCTTCAGGGTTACTCTTCTCCGTGCCACACAGATTAAATGCTTTCTGGGGTTTTACACAATGCCTTACAGGAAGGCAGAGGGTCCTTTTATGTGGCTGCTCAGTGCAGACCTCTGGCCCCTTTCTATTTGGGGGACATACACTGTGGGACTGCCTTTCCTATAGTCAGCACCCTGTGTGTAAGACACATCCTGTGTGTAAGACACCTGTCATGGCCATGATTAGAAGCTTTGTTTCTCTAGGAAGTCACAGTCCCCTCCTTGCAGGCACACTGTTCTGCTGGGTCCCTGTGCCCTCCGCCTGGGGAACTCCTTCCCTTCTCTTCCACTTATGGTTTGAGATGGCAGCTTTTAGATGCCAGTCCACACTCCCAAGGGGAGGGAGCTTTGCTGCCTCTAAGCTTTGGAACTCAGAGCCCAGCACAGGTTTCAGAGGGGACTCCCCATTTCTACCTCTCCCCTCTCTTATCAGACTCTATGATATTTCTTCATTGCTCCCTATTTGAAATATGTCCACTCGGTTATATTTCTCTGGTTTTTACAAGCTGGTTATGCAGTATTTTAGGAATAAATTGAGTCTGTGGCTGGAAGCAAGGGCACTTTGCTTCTTCCCAGAGTACCGCCATCTTCCTCTCATCAGTTGCATTTTTATACACCTATAATGAACTATCAGAAAGGGAAAATAAAAAAAGGAAAACAATCTTATTCACAATTGCTTCAAAAAAAATAAAATACTTAGGAATAAATTTAATCAAGGATGTAAAAGATCTGTAGTCTGAAAATTATAAGACACTGAAGAAAGAAATTGAAGAATATAAAAATAAATGATACCACATACCATGTTCATGGATAGGAAGAATTAACATTAAAATGTCCATACTGCCCAAAGCAATCTACAGATTCAACATAATTTCTATCAAGATACCAATGGTGGCCCTGCCAGGCATAGATCAGTGGTTGAGGGTCAACATAGGATCCAGGAGATCATGATTTGATTCACGGTCAAGGCACATGCCCTGGTTGCAGGCTCAGCCCCCACTGGGGAGTGTGCAAGAGGCAGCCAATCAATGACTCTCTCATCATTAATGCTTCTATCTCTCTCTCCCTTCCTCTCTCTGAAATCAGTGGGGATATATTATTTTTTTAAAAAGATACGTAAGGTGTATTTCACAGAACTAGAAGAAATATTCCAAAAATTTATATGGAACCACAAAAGACCCGAAATAGCAACTGTGATCTTGAGAAAGAAGAACAAAGTTGGAGGAATCAAGCTACCTGATATCAAACTATATTACAAGGCCATAGTAATCAAAACAGCATGGTGCTGGCGCATAGATCAATGGAACAAAATAGAGAACTCATAAATAAACCCACACCTTTATAGTCAATTAATATTGGACAAAGGAGGCAAAAACATACAATTGGCTAAAGATAGTCTATTCAATAAATGGTGTTGAAAAAATTGAACAGATACATACAAAAAAATGAAACTAGGCCACCTTCTTACACTGCACACAAGAATAAACTCAAAATGGATTATTGAATTAAGACTTGATACCATAAAAATCCTAGAAGAAAACAGCAAATAAAATCTTGGACATTTTTTTCTAACAATATTTTTTTCTGATATATCTCCTTAGGCAAGGGAAACAAAAGAAAAAATAAACAAAAGGGAGAGATAACAAGACAGTGGCATAGGTAACAGTGGTACCCACCACCTCCCACAACCACATCAAAACTGCAAGTATAATACAGAACAACCATCATTCAGAACCTCTTTTAATCTAGCTGAACAGAAGTCCTACATCTAGGGAATTAAAGAAGCACATCAAGATGCATAGGCAGGGTGGAGATGTGGGGCAGAATTTGGGCAGAATTGTGGAGACCGGTAGCGGTCCCACACCCAGGTGCAGTGGTCAATACCAGGAGGGATATCCCAGCAGTGCAGCTTTCCTCTAGGAGTGAGGGACCCCAGACTCACATCAGGCCCCCAGCCCAGAGTTCCAGTGCCAGGAAGTGAATTCCCCAAAACTTCAGGCTGTAAAAACCAGTGGAGATTGTAGCTGAGTGACTCAGAGGCTGCTGGAGTTCCAGGCAGTGTCTTTTAAAGGGCTCATGGATGGACTTACTCAGATTCACTCCCTCTGAGCTCAGCACTGGGACAGCAGCTTGAAAGGAACCTGGGATGTTCAGGGAGGAACTAACTTGCCTAGAATCAGGGAAAGAGCTGGAGGGGCAGCTTTCTCACAGACAAGAGCTGGCAGAAGCCATTGCTCCTTTAATGAGCTCTCCCAGAACACAGCCGGCAGGCAGGTGTCTTTTCTGAATCTCCATCAACCTGACTCACACCTTTTGACCTGCCCTAGTGATTCCCAGACACCCAGCCCCTCCTTACTTGCACGTTCATCCAAGGCATTTCCAGTGAATTTTCTATGCAAGTAACTTCTCTAACTTCATGCTTGGAACTTTCCTAAAATCTCTCAGACAAGCAGAAGCTGGCCTCAGCATGCCCTATACCTCTCAACAAGTGGTCTCAGGCCTGGCACTAGTGTCGGCCTGCATTGGTTCATAGCTTGGCCTCTTCTGGACAATGCCAAATCTAGCACAAGTAGCAGCCATCTACAAATTGCTGTGTAGCTCATGCTGGGTGGCTGTGGGTAAGGCACAGGCAGAGTCTGACTTTGAGCCTCCTGGGAGGCCCCAGAGACAGTGCACCTCATGGTTAGCTTTGACCATGCTGGATTACAACCCTACCACATCCATGAGTGACACACTCAAGGGGCAAACTCAGTGAACACCAAAGCTCCACTAAAGTAAATCCTGCTCCATAGGGGTGTCTCCAGCACAGCAGCTCTTTGGCTATAGTTGCAGCTGGCCCACCCAGCTGATTGGCCTGGGGGTCAATTTCTCCCAGTGATGCCAATTGCAACAAATGTTTAACTACAACAGAACAGTGCACACAGCCCTCACAGGGGAGCACCTGGAACGCCCAGCTCAGGTGACTGGGGAGACTGATCTACTGGGCCCTACAAAATGCTTACTACACAAAGCCACTCTATCAATTCCAAGAGACATAACAGCTCTACCTAATACATAAAAACAAACACCTCAAAGCAGCCAAAATGTGGAGGCAAAGAAACATTTCACAAATGAAAGAGGGGAAGAAATCTCCAGAATAAGAACTAAATGAAATGGAGCCAAGCAAGCTACTAGATACAGAGTTCAAAACAAGGTTTATAAGGATGCCTAAGGATCTTAGTAAGACTATTAAGGAAACCAGTGAGATCACCAATGGCGTAAAAAAGAAGCAGTCAGAAATGAAGGCTACTCTAACTGAAATGAAGAATAATTTACAGGGAATCTACAGTAGAGTAGAGGATGCCGAGAATCAAATCAGCAATTTGGAATATGAGGAACTAAAAAACACCCAATCAGAAGAGCAAAAAGAAAAAAGAATCCAGAAATATGAAGATAGTGTAAGGATTCTCTGGGACAACTTCAAGCAGCCCAACATTTGCATTATGGGGATGCCAGAAGAAGAAAGAGAGCAAGAAATTGAAAACCTATTTGAAAAAATAATGAAAGAAAACTTTCCTTACCTGGTGAAAAAATAGATTTACAAGTCCAGGAAGCACAAAGTTCCCAAAAAAGAAGAACCCAGAGAGGTCCACACAAAAACATATCATAATTAAAGTGCCAAAGGTTAAAGACAAAGAGAGAATCTTAAAAGCAGCAAGATAAAAGCAGTTAGTTACCTACAAGGAAGCACCCATATAACTGTCAGCTGACTTCTCAACAGAAACTTTGCAGGCTAGAAAGGAGTGGCAAGAAATATTCAAAATGATGAAAAACAAGAACTTACAACCAAGATTACTCTACCCAGGAAAGCTTTTATTTACAACTGAAGGTCAGATAAAGAACTTCACAGATAAGAAAAAGCTAAAGGAGTTCATCACCAACAAACCAGTATTACATGAAATGTTGAAGTGTCTTATTTAAGAATAAGCTAATGAACAAAATAAACTGACATGTAAAATAGACCCAGAGACACTAAAACATGCAATAGACTGTCGTATCTCAAAAGGAAGAGGAGAGGGGGGTGGGTGGGTGGGAAGAGATTAACCAGAGAAGTTATATGCATATATGCATAATCCATGGACACAGACAATAATGGAGTGAAGGCCAGGGGAGTGGGGGAGCAAGGTGGAGGGGGTCAATAGGGGAAAAAATGAGACACCTGTAATACTTTCAACATTAAAGATAAATTTAAAAATAAATAAAATAAACAAATGGGACTACATCAAACTAAAATGTTTTTGCAATCAAAGGAAACCATCAACAAAATGAAAAGACAGCCCACGGGATGGGAGAATATATTTACTGATTCAGCTGATAAGGGTTTAATATCCAAAATTTGTGAAGAACTTATAAAACTTGACACCAAGGAAACAAACAATCCAGCCTGGTGGGGCGTGGCTCAGCGGTTGAGCCTCCACCTAGGATCCAGGCGATCGGGGTTCGATTCACGGTCAGGGCACATGCCCGGTTGCAGGCTTGATCAATGACTCTCTCCTCATTGATGCTTCTATCTCTCTCTCCCTCTCCTTTCCTCTCTCTGAAATCAATAAACATATATTTAAAAAAAAACAAAAAACAATCCAATTAAAAAATGGGCAAAGGACCTAAATAGACGCTTCTCCAAAGAAGACATACAGATGGCCAATAGACTTAAGAAAAGATGCTCTATGGCCCTAATTGTCAGAGAAATACAAATTAAAACCACAATGAAATATCACCTCTCACCTGTCAGAATGGCTATCATCAATAAATCAACAAACAGCAAGTGTTGGCAAGGAAGTCGAGAAAAAGGAACCCTTGTGCACTGTTGGTGGGAATGCCAATTGGTGCAGCCACTGTGGAAAGCAATATGGAGATACCTCAAAAAATTAAAAATGTAACTGCCTTATGACCCAGCTATTCCACCTCTTGGAATTTATCTGAAGAAACTTGAAAAACTGTCTCAGAAGAATATGCTCACCCCTATTTCATTGCAGCATTATGTACAGTATCCAAGATTTGGAAGCAGCCCAAGCATCCATCAGTAGATGAGTGGATAAAACAACTATGGTATAGTTACACAATGGAATACTACTTGGACATTAATAGGAAGAAAATTTTACCATTTCCAACAGCATGGATGGACCTGGAGAACATTATGCTAAGTGAAATAAGCCAGTCAAAGAAGGACAAGTACCATATAATTTTACTCATATGTGGAATTTAATGAAAAAACTGAACTAACAAGCAGAATAGAGACAGACTCATAGATAGAGAGCAGCTCTGGTGTGGGGGTTGTTGGGAGTAGAGGGACTGAACAGAAAAAGAAAAAAAAGAGAAAGAAGTCACGGACAAACAGTGTGGTGATTGTGGTAGGGAGGGAGGTGGGTAAAGGTGGATGGCAGTATAGGGAAGATAAATGTTCATGGAAAAATATAATAAAGATGATGATAACTACCATATACTCGGTTCTTCCTGTGTGTTAGACACTGTGCCAAATACTTAACATTTATTATTTCTTTTATACTATACAATGGTGTATTATATATGCTGTATAGACAAAACAAAGACTAGAAGAATCCTGTGTGTCTCTCTGCAACATCAGTTTAAAGGAACCTAATTTATTGATTTGTAACCTTCCTTCAGATCCTCTCCTGGGAGCTTGTTGCAGCATACAGAGGCCCCATCTGTGAACAACTGGATCAGAATATGCATTTTATCAAGGGTTATGATGATTCCTGTGCACTTTACATTTGAGAACATAAGAAATACTAGATCATAAAGAAAGAAAAAATGCAAACATTAGTAGGCTCCAAACCTTTTCCTTTCCAACTAGTAACCCTTCAGGAACCCCACTGCCCTAAGGATAAGGCTCCAGCTCCTCAATACAGCTTTAGACTCTCATGTCCAGGCTCCTCTCCATACTCTTTTTCCCTCATATTCCAGTCAAATGCAACTTAGAGCAGCAGCACATCCCAACCAGGCTTTCATTTTGCCCTTTGTGTTACATATATTTTTGGTGACTGAAATAGGACTCTTTTAAAACCAAAGAAATACAGCATTTGTTAGGAACAATGAACATTTTTAAAAAACGGTGTCCTGGCCCACAGGGCCCAGTGAATATGACTGGATCAGTGCATCAGCTCCGCACGCAGCTCAATTGGAGAAGTGCGTCTCTTCCCAGGGGGTTCTTAAGTCAGCACCTTTCAACCAATGGCATTTTTCAAGGGACCTTTTTATTTACACTTGGTTTGACTCCCTGACAGCAGCTCCAATACCACAGAATAACAACGGGGCTCTTGGGAGCCCTTCTGAGCTGAACAAATGTAATGACCCATTGAAATGTTCTGCTTGTCTTTCCTTATTAAAATAGGCCTAGTGTTTAGTGTTGTACATGAAATGGGTGTCAGCTGTGTTTGTAAGAATGTCACAAGCTGTTTCACCAGCCAGACTAAAGAGCTTCTAATCACCTCAGAATAGAAATGAAGCTTCCTATTCTATGAGGATAGTAAATACTATATGCTAAGACTAGGCATTGACTTTTTAAAAATATATATATCTTTATTGATTTCAGAGAGAGGAAGGGAGAGGGAGAGAGAGATAAAAACATCAATGATAAGAGAGTCATTGATCAGCTGTCTCTTGCATGTCCCCTTCTGGGGATCCAGCCCGCAACTCTGGCTTATGCCCTGACTAGGAATCAAACCTTGATCTCCTGGATCATAGGTTGCTGCTCAACTGCTGAGCCATGCCTGCTGGGCTAGGCATTGACTTTTAAACTGAATCCATATTTTCCCTGTAAGTAAAAAAGAGTGCCAGGTATTATTATCACAAATTCTCTGCTACTTTAAGTCCATATACTTTAACTACCAATTTTTTTTATAGTAAAGACATTCATTCACAACTAGTTAGAGAGAGAGAGATGGTTAATCCTTACAGTTTTTTAGGCTATAAAAATACACCAGTCATGGCTCACAGACTGTATGTTTTACCAAAACTCATTTATTCAATAGATATTTTAAAGAACCTTTATTATGTTCCAAGCACTTTGATGATTAGAGAGAGGGAAAAAATTGAGGTAGTTCCAGGGGAGTCCAGGAAACCAACTGGCAGAGATACTACATTGCAGCTCCAGGAACTGCATTTCATCAGTGCATTCTCTTGGAGTTTGTACTAGTTTCCCACTGCTATAATAGCAATAGTTCCCTATTACATAACTATAATGGTTTCCTATTGCCGTTTCATATTACTATGAATTTAGTGGCTTAAAACAGTACATATTTATTATTGTACAGTTTTGGAGGTCAGAAATGAGAAATTACTCTCACTGGGCTAAAATCAAGGTGTTGGCAAGGCTTTGTTCCTTTTGGGGGCTCTGGGAAAGAACCTAATTCTTTATCTGGTCCAGCTTTTAGAAGTTGCCTGCATTCTTCGGCTTGTGGCCCACTTTCACCTTCAAAGATATCAATGATGACTAGTAGAATCACTCACATCGCATCACTCTGACTCTCTTGTCTCCTTCTTTCACTTATAAAGACCTCTGTGATTACATTGGGCCCATATGCATCATTGAGAATAATCTCATCTCAAAGGTCAGTTGATTAACAACCTTAAGTCTATCTACAGACAGAACTCCCCATTGCCAATAATGACATAATTATAGGTTCTGAGGATTAGGATGTGGACATCTTTGGGGACCCATTATTCTCCCTATCACAGGATCTGATTTACTCTGACCAAACTCACTGGAGATTAATATGTAATATATAAGCAAGAACAATAATTTATTACTCTTTACCATGAAAACTATAACTTTGGGGGAGTAGCATAGGTGGAAATGTCCTTGTTGGCTGGTCATCACCTTCTTTTCCCGTAAGCAAACTGACACAGAAAATCTATTTTTAAATAGAAGACATCTTGGAGAGCATGAAATCAGAGCATGGCTGGTGAAATGAATCAGTGAGAGAAAAGCTGTTGGTTGGACCTATCGATGATACAATTTCCATTGAGACTGGAGACCAGTATCCATTGGTATTCATTGTATTGGTACATTAAAAAAATTTAACTTAATGTAGCGAAAAATTTTATTGAAAAATTCATTTGTATCTTATTGTTTTGATTATTTATTGAGAAATTTACCTTTTTTGTTGTTTTTGCTTTGTAAACAAATCTGAATAAATAAAAGCACTTTTCTCTCACCTCCTTTAGGGCTTCGAGTTCCCTAAAGCAGAGTTAAGAGATTTTTGTATTTAGTTAAATTGTGGTTCTGTGGTATTGTAAGCAGAAAGGCAGGAGTTACCTGAGTGGAAAGTACCTTCTTCAAGTAGGCTAAGAAAAGGAGATTTTTTAAATGGAAAGGGTGGAGCAGGTCTGTGAGAAGGGGACAGATTCTCTGAAGAAGCAGCATTTGGATGCTGAATGACTGAACCTGTAAGAGCCTGGTGAAGGATCCCTGTATGCACACTTGGCATAGAATGATGGAACTGCCCACATTAATAGACTTTATAAATGATAATCTCAGCAGCGACCATGATGGAACAAAGCCCACAAGTCTTTCCTCAGATGTTATATAAGCACCTGGCCTCTTCAGAAACTTTAGGGATGGTGCAAGGCTCTCTAACACATGACAGATTTTTTTTTCATGTCATTTATTCAAGCAGGGATAACAAGTCAACTTAACTTGATTTTGAAGAAAAAAAAAATTAGAAAAATAAGGCAATTTTTTTGGCACCAGAGTTGTGGAGAAAATTTCATACCAGCCACATGGGACTTTGCCCAGCCACACAGGAGTTTATCTAGTGTTTCAACCTTTTCTTATCAAACAGTCCAGGTGGAAATGACTTGGGAAATTGTCTAAACTGGACTAGAAGGCTACTGCAAAAACTAATTAAATGTGAGACATAAAACACTGAAGCACTGGGGAAGCTCTGGGAAGCAGATGTAAAAATATATAAGATACAGTCAATGGCATGAGGTATAAAGGTAGGAAAATGTGAAGAATGTTACCAGAGCAACTGGTAGACCATTGTGGGTTTTAGGTTAAATGAGGCAGGAGTGAAAAAAGAAACTGAAAATTGGGTTGAGATCACAGTAATGAGCACTTTAAATACTAGACTAAAAAACTGAACTTTGGACACATTGTTTCCAAACATGAGAGTCTTAGCTTAATGTCTTCCTCTCTGTAGGATGGGTTCAAATCACACCCCAAAAGCCATGCGAGCAGTTAAAAATTTTATCAAACACCTGAAACGTGAAGTACAAGGCTAGGTGCTGGGGTGGGGAATTGCAGGGGAAGAAATTCAGAAATAAGTAAAGTCCTCCTGGGTCCACAATGTACTGGGCAAAACAATACAAACAATTTACTGTTTTCAGTTCAAATATCAGATTACTGTTTACCATTGCACTCATGCAAGACCCCAAATGTTTATGTATACCTCATTTTTCATCATGAAAATAGACCACAGAACAGGTGCAGCTTCTGATTTCTACTAGTCCAGCTAAAGGCATCTTCAAAGAGAAAAAATGGGAACTGCATAATGAGGGAGAAGAGGAGGAGGGCTAAGGACAGGGTTACTTATCTGTAAGACCGAAGGCACATGCCCCTGTCCTATCACCTCTATGGGGAAGGCTGACCCTGGGATCGGGGATTGCTTGAAGCTGTGGGGTTGTCATGTCTGGTATTCTTGGTTGGAAGCAAACAGAATTTTTGCCTAGGTCCAAAGTCCTTCTGTGTTAACTTTATATCTTAAAGGTAAAAAGCCTTTCTCAGGGCATGCCATCTCTGACTATGCCTCACACATCCCAAACTATCTCTAACCAGCAGAAGCAAAAAGTAAAATGGCAGGACTGTTCTTCCTTATGAGTGGGGGAGTAAAACCACCCAAAACTGGGCTCATACATCCCTAGAGGAAAGCAGAATAAGGCAAAATTTATTAAAATTCAAGAAAAGAATTTTGCTTTCTTATACTCCAAAGAAGTATTACATCATGAAAATTCATATATATTATTATGGTAATATATACATAACATAAAGTTTACTATTTTAAGCCTTTTTAAGTATACAATTCAGTGGCATTAAGTACATTAACAATAAGGAGGAACCATCACCCAGAACTTTCTCATCGTAACAGAAACTCTGTGCCCATAAAAGAATAACTCCCCATTCCCCTCCCCCAGTCCTGGGTAACTCTATCCTATTTTCTGTCTCTGCGTATTTGCCTATTCTAGGTTCCTCATGTAAGTGGAATGAAATCTGTCCTTTTGTGGACAATGTATGTTTCAGACTGACAGACAGGCAGGAGGAAAAGAAACTGAGACAAGCCAAATGCAGCTCCCCTCAGTTCTTTCACGCTCTGGGACACGTCTTGGCTTCCCTCCCATGCAGGATCATCCCTCTTTCCCTGGACAGCTACGTGGTAATGATGCCAATAAGCTCCTTCTTGTAGCTTGTTATGGAGTTCATCTCATCTCAGTTCCTTCCTGTTTTGTACAGAGACTGATTTCCCCTTTGCTGATTCTATCAGTTGAGCTAAAAAACAGGGTCACATCTCTGCTCATGGCACAAATTGCTTCTTATGAAGCCTGGCTTGATTTGGGAGGGCAGCTGCTAGGCTTCTAGTCTCCTAAGAGGCTGTCCTGGCCACAGTGGAGCTTTGTGTGTGACCAGTGGGTGCTGGGTGTGAGCCAGGTTGGATGAAGTGGTGAGTTGTTCCTGATACTCAAGCCCTGAATTTTGGAGGGTACTGTGATCTGGAAGATGACTTTCCTCATGGAATATAAAACAAAACCAACCTCTGTTTTTCCTGCATGGTGATTGGTTTGTAACTTTCTCGGAATTGACCAATCAATTAGAAAGTCTAGGAAAGTCCATCCCTCAGCATTTAGCACTTGGGAAATTCTACTTCCAGATCCCACCAGAGACAAAGCAGATTTCCCAGTGGGTATTCCTAATTTGAAAAATCTGTCCTCGAACTTTCTTAGTTCTAGAGCTACTTTTCCAGAATGTGAGCCTCCTATATCTGTAGCTAGGTGTTCTATGTGTATATTCAAATGTACAGGGTGCCACACACAATAAATAGTGCACAGGCCAGACTATGGCACTTCTGATTAAGATGGTTTCAAAGTGGCTTCGAAGGGAACTAACTAGATCTTACAGTCGTCTCCTTACAAGAATGCTTTTCTTGTCTTGGACTGTGTCCAGTCTGCTATGCTGGTACAGTTTGTTGTTGGTTGGCTAGTAGGCTCAATGATTTACTTTGTATGACATTTGCTCTTGTTTCAAGATTCTTTCTCTTGGCATCTACTTGATTCCTCTTCTCTTTTCCATGTCCTGAAACAGGCTCTTGCTTGGACCTTTCATCTCATTGTTCTTCTGTCTTGCTAGTGGAGATAGGGTGTGGTGTTAGATACATCTGCCTTCAAAGCCTGACTCTGCTACTTAACTAGTTGTGTGACCTTGGGCAAGTAACTTACCTCTCTAAGCCACAGATTCCTCATCTATGAAATGGGATGTTAATAGGATTGCCTAAGATAATTAGGCAGATACTCAACAAATATTAGCAGATACTCAACAAATATTAGCACATGTCCCACACCCCCTTCTTTTGATTTAGTTTAAAGTAAGCTCTTCGCAGTCGTCTTCACCCAGCTTGAATTCCAGAGACAGAACCCCAAATGTCCAGAATTCTTTTAGGTCTAAGCTCCACTCAGGCTACCCTCATCGGAAGCGGGTGATTGACAGCTACTATTCACCCGGCTTTGTGAAATTGGTTCCTGCAGCCTACATCTGAAGCAGCAGCGACTATGTGGCATCACTCCTTAACCTGTCCACGCCAGGTTATGTCAGGGAGAGTGGTGTTCTACCCGTCAGATACCTGTGATGTGGTTCCACAATGTGGAAGTGACAAAGAACAAAGCTAAGGAGTCAGTTAGTGAGATAGGGTTTGATTTCACCAAGTCGAGGGGACTCTTCTAAGTAAACCAGGACCGGCTCACCAGTGCGTTGTCAGCGGGGCAGGTCACTGGGAGATCATTTCCCCACGAGAGGTGAGGGTGCTTCTGGAGAGCGCCGAAACCCCTAGGGCCGGAGGACATTGTGCGCTCAGCTTTATTAACAGGGCTTGGGTTTCTGTTTGTGAAACTTTCTGTACCGGTTGGCAGCTTTTCCCCAGCATCCACCGAATCCGGACGCTCTGCGCGTCACAGCTGTGATGGGATTCCAAAACCTCCCTGCCAGGGGACAGACGCTGACAGTGAGGTCGCGCAATGGGCTCAGAGCCAGCTGTCGGAAAGACGCGGCTCCGTTCGGGCCAGTTGCAGTTCCCTGCGGGGTCCATTGATGTCTGCGCAAACTTGAACCCAAATTACTCAAGAGGATCATTCTTCATTTCAGCCAATTGCACTAAGTGCTAAATACTGCTGCTCGGGACATTTGGGCTGGGAATTTATGTCCGCCAGGTCTACATTCATCTCATTTCGACCTCTGAAACAGCGGCTCCGTCCGGGCCGCCAGCGGCTGCAGGGCGAGATTTGGGGAGGGAGGGCGGTAGGAGCGGAGCACAGCGCTTCCGGCTGTCCCCAGCCCGCGGCGTCCGGGGCCCTGGGGGGCGATGGGGGCAGAGGACACGGCCGCGAGGGGAGGGGTTAGAAGCTGCCGGCCCCAGGTTCCTTCCAGCTCCTTCCTCGACGTCTCCGGAGCGCGGCGGGCGCGGGAGCTCCTCGGCTCGCCTAGGCCGCCGGGATTCGCCGGGTGGGCGCGCAGGGGCGTGGCCGCGTCGGGGTGCGGCTGGAGCTCCTCGCCGTCCCCGCAGCTGCGGGGCGCAGGGCTCTGGCCGCGCTGCGCGCACAGGCGCGAGCCGACCGCCGACGCGTCGCGCGCCCGGGGCAGCTTCCCATCGCCCGGAGGGGCCCGCGGCGCCGCTGGAGAGAGGAGGTAGGCGCCGGAGACCGGAGGATCCCAGGGTAGGTCAGGGCAGTTCTGAGGGTCTTCGGAGTAGGTGGGAAGCGGCTCCTCTGCCCGGGTGGCGGATTTTTATGACTTTGACTTGTAAGGGAGGGCGACTCTCCGGGCGTGGGTCGGGCAGGGCCGGAGCGGGACCTCAAGGCTCTTCGGCGCGGGACGGCTGTCAGCGCAAAGCCGGGCGCTGCGGGGCTCCAGGCGCCGTGCTGCGGGCTCGGGGGCTTTGCTCGGTTCCTCAGAAGGGCGCGCACAGACTGTGAGGGCCCGGGGGACCCCCTGCGAACTTAGCCAGGCGAGGCTGCGGCCTGAAAACAGGAAGGATGGTGTGGTGCGAGCGCACCTGCTGAGATTGCAGCGGAAAGAGCGGAATTGCTGCGTGCTTTTCCTTACCCCAGCCACCTGACCGCGACCGCGCGGGGGCTAGGGTTTGCTGCACACCCCTGCGAAATGGATAGTCAGTTTATAGAATGTGGAGAACTTTCGGAGGAGGGCTTGCTTAGCCCTAATAGGAATTAAGACTCAAAGGAAAGGGTATGTTCAAGAGCTGCCCTTCCTGCGCTATTACAACGGCATTTGGGAGGATCCTGGAGTGGACGGTGTGGTGGGAGAGAGCAAAGCACTGAGGGGTCGGGAAACTCGGGCTCGTAGACTCCTTCCTAAGGCCGGGTACCGGTGAACTTCATTAGCTCTTGAACTTCGGTTGCTGCTCTAAGTGGGAGGATAACTTGCTCTACCTCGCCGGGTGGTTTGGAAGATAACTGGGGGGAGGGTAGTGTTTTGAAAAGTATAAAGTGCAGTCCCTACAAAGTCAGGTATCACCACATTGCTGTCCACACCCTCCTCTTGGCCTCCAACAGAACCTTGCTGAGAATGCGGTTAAGGCAGCAGCTTCCCAGCAGTGCTGGAGTTTTCCAGATTACCCCTCGGAAGTGGCCGGATGGTACTGTTTTCTCAGATCTCTCGTTTCAGTTCCTCTTCACTGCACTACCATGTGAAACTTCCCATCACCGCCTGTCTTCGGGGGACATGAGCTTTGCCTTTTTCATCAGCTTCTTTAGGGCCTGCACAAAGGGGAGCTACTAAGAACATAGATGAAAATTGAGAGTCCTGGCCTCTAGGAGATTAGATTTGATTAAACATGTCGTTCATGTGACCTGTTTAACTCCGAAAACATTGTTTGGTTTCTGAAGCTGGAGTTTTTTCTTTTCTTTTCTTTTCTTTTCTTTTCTTTTCTTTTCTTTTCTTTTCTTTTCTTTTCTTTTCTTTTCTTTTCTTTTCTTTTTTTCTTTTCTTTCTTTTCTTTCTTTTCTTTCTTTTCTTTTTTTTTAATGTTTTTATTGATTTGAGAGAGAGAGGAAGGGAGAAGGAAAGAGAGAGAATCTTGGATGAGAGAGAAACATCAACATTTATCATTTATCTGCTGCCTCCTCTGAGCCCCCCGCTGGGGATCAAGCCCGAAACCTGGGCATGTGCCCTGACCAGAACTGAACCGGTGACCTCCTGGTGCATGGGTCGGGCTCAACCACTGAGCCACACCTGCCGGGCTGAAGTTGGCGTTCTTGATTTCCGACCTGGAAGATTCTGTCAGAGCCAAGGAGAAATATCCAAAAATGATATTTTCATTTGAATGGTCTTTAGAGGAAGATAAGTAAAGAGGTCCAAGAGTACATCCCCCCTCCCCCACCTCCCACTCAACTGAAAGCTTACAAATAAATAGTGATAGCATTGACAAATTTGAATAGTTTCCCTCATTGCTAAATTTAGATTCATATGGAAGGGAGAGAGTCACATGGTTGGATGTGTTACTGTTAAAATTTAAGCAGTTATTTTTAAATAAGCATATACAGCCTGCCAGAGATTATAAACATGAACAATATTAGTGCCTGTGTGTCATAGTGTAGCTTACCATGATTCCAAATAAGGCCTCTTATTGGTTTTTCCATTTTGATTAACAAAGAGAGGTTGAGAGGTTGGAAAATAAAACTAGATCTCCTTAATTGTGCTGACTTAAACTGAACTGTAAGTCTTTATAAATCATACTGATGGTGATAGTAAAGTTAATTTTTATAGTATATTGTGTCAGACTGAGATATGCATGTTACAATTCATTTAGTTGTCACAATAATCCTGTAAAGAAACAAACACAGAGGGCCTTGCCCAAGATGACACAGCTAGTAAGTAATTTCCTCAGATTGGTATAAAAATTAAATTTGGGACTCTTTTTTTTTTTTTTTAACTTCTGTACTGTGTTTAATCCCACACATAAGGGTGGCATGAGGGGTGCCACTAAAGGCCCTGGAACAAGGTTCCAGAGTTTGTACCCTGAGAATTTCACTGGGTTACTGTGTGGTCTTTACTTTTCTTCCTTTTTCTGCCCCTTATTTTTTTTTCATTCATAAAATGATGATAATGATCCCATATTGAATGAATGTTTTATTTCTCACTAGAAGTGTGAACTGTGGAAGTGAAATTATTCTCAGAGATAAAAAAGAAGTCTCAGAGTCAAGTATTTTTGTCATATGTAACATTAGGCTGGAAAGTGGCAAATAAATAGAAGCCAAAATTGTTACAGAACTGAAGGGGTTTGTTTGCGTGCACTCATCAAAGCCCAACAAAATGCCAACAGGAGTTTGCAGCAAAGAAAGTAAAGGTTTATTTAAGGAAATGGCACCAAGCCAGGAGACACAGGTGAGCTAGTTCTCTAAGACCTGGCTTCCCAATGGTTTCTAGGGGATGGGTTATACAGGGGAAAATTAATTAATAATCATGACTAAGGGAGTTAGGGTCATGGGCTCTACTAATTGGTTGGAGCCAGGGCAGTGGGTAGTTGATCATTGCATTTGGTCCTGATGTCAGCCATGGGGTTGTTCTGTCTGGCTTAGCAAGGATGTGGTCAGTAGGGTCATTCTGCCTTTCTGGGTGTAGAGCTGAAACACAACTGAAGCCTAGATGTTATCTTTAGTTTGACTGAAACTCTGTCTCTGTGGTGAACAGACACAAGCCTTTGTTCCTAAGACTGTTTGATGCTGACCAGAATCTGATGTCCTCAGGACTTAATGATTAAGGGAGTGGATATGCAAGGAAAGAGGGAGGCAGGTGAATCATGGTGCTCCTAGGCTGGACAAGGCCAATTTGAATCCAGAGGAAAGAAAGGAGAACAAGTCATATTGAAGAAAGGAAATTTCTATACAGTTACAAAATTAACAACACATTTTATGTGATTTGCCTGAGTTAAGTTTGAAATTTTTTTTCTTAAAATAACTTTGGTTCTGTTTTTGGATCCTTCACTCTACATATTAAAAGAGATAAATATAAATTAAACCTCAAAATTTTTTTGTTTTGTTTTTTGCAGTTGTCATGGAGGAAATATTTCCCCCTACCCTTCTTGGTTCTCCTGGCTGGTCTAATAGTCAAATTGACATGAGTCAGATTAACAGGAGAAAAACAAGTTAAGGTTTAATAACATGTCTACTTCCTGTATAGATGGGAGAGACCCAGGAAAAACTGAGTAACGTCAAAATTTGAGAAGCCACCACCTTAAATATTACTTTCAGCTAAAGACAAGACATTGGGAGTAAAGTCAGTTATGGGAGGTTAGCAGGAATAGCACAGCAAACAAGAGTAAGACTGTTATGCAAATTTAAGTCCATGCTTTCTTCATCTATAACTTTTTCTAGCGATTTAGATAGCCCGTGCTTCCTGGTGCAGTGGGGGTAACACTTTTAAAAATTGAGATTTCCCCTACAAATATCCTTAGATAAATGTCCTTTTACATAGAGTAATTTCTGCTTGGTTTTCAGAGCTTCTCCATGTCTATTGTTTCTTGAAATTAACAGTCTAAAATAATATCCCAAAGAGACATATATTGGGATGGCAAACTCTACTCCTGGTCAGAGGTAACATTGAAAAGCACCCACAGCCAGCAGGTGCTTTTCTCTAGTTGATTTCAGGTGATGAAACTTGGAGGGGAGAGTTTTTGTTTTTATCGTTACACTTTTCTTTCTACCTTCTTTTATTCCAACAAAGTATAATTAATCATAAAGCAACTGAATCCTGAAAATATATGTAAAATACTTTCCTATTCTCTCTTTATTTGGAAATTGTTCTTAGAAGACAGCTTTTGGTACATATGGCCACTTTAAATCTGGGTGAGGAGACTTGAACATTTGTAAATGCATATTTTAAGGGCATTTTAAACAATATGACTCAATTGTCAAATCATTTAAACTTCCCTAGGACCTAATAAAATCTGTGGAGTTTGTTTTGTGGTGTTGTTTGTTTTTGTTGCTTACTCTTAGTTTAGACTTGTTCTCTGTGATATTTGGGCTGAGAGAGAGAGTGAGATAAGCTTATCAATGTCACTGACATTGCTGGATTCTCAGCAGCTACTCTGTGCTTAGTGATTTTTGACATTCTGGAGAGGTGTTTGGATCCATGAGATTTAAGGTCTTCATTTCACCCCTGTGTTGTTGTAGGTAAGACTGCAGACTTGGGAGCAAGACTAGGTGGGTGTCAAGGTTCCCCATGTACTAGCTGTCCCTCAATTTCTTATCTGTAAAATGAATACAGTAATGCTATATCTACCTCATAGGTTTTTAGGATCGAAAGTGTGTGTATAGAAAATTTAGAACGGTGCCAAGCACATAGTAATATGATGATGTGTAAGACACTGATAGTGGGGAAGGGCGCATAATCAGAATAGAGCCACAGTTGTTTAATAATTATTCACCTCACTAACTATAGATAAGAAGTTTTCTTACAAACTGTGAAAAACTGGAGGACGAAACAAGGCTGTGAAACCATAAGATGCCTCAGTGGGTCCATGACTCAGAAAAGAAATACATTTTGAGAAGAGACCAAGGACAGGATATGCTTTGACTTGGTTGCTGTGCCCAGACCTTGACCCCCTCTGGGAGTTTGCCTTAGCAATGCTGACCGTTCTCGGGTCCCAGGAACAGGCTGAGCTGTTTGTAACATCATAGAAGATTAGCCACCTGGTTGTCAGACTTCGAGCTCCTGAAGGCCAGACTGCAGACCTCGCCTCCCCTTTCTGTTACACTTGTAGCTCACAGCTGCACATAGTTATCTTCTCCCTCACTGGCATATAATCAGCCAGCTGGCGAGGGGTGGTCAGAGCAGAACTTCCAGGGTGACTGACTGCTCTCCCATTTTGCAGGCAATAACGGAATAAACACTCAAATATGATTCAACCCTGTCTCTGCTTAGTTTGGCTCAAGTAGTGACAGGTGGCCCCGGACCCCTTGTGTCCAGTTTTAATACCAGAAGATGAGTGCTATAGAGAAAAAATAAGGCATAATAAAATAGTAGACACAGTAAAAGTGTATACCTGTAGGGATACAGCTTTATACAGGGTGATGGTGAATCTCAATCTGAATAAATCTGAATCAAGATGGGGGATAGAGGAGGGCAGAAGGGGTTGTGGAGGGGAGTGTGGATAGAGGAGTGTAGAGATAGTAGATAAGGAGGTCAGAGAGTAACTTGAGTATACATGGGCAGATACAGCAAATGACTTTTGTTTTTGTTTATTTAAACTTAGGGAATTTTCTTATGGAAAATTTCAAACATAAAAGTACAAAGAATAGTACACATTTACCCTTTTCCCATATTTAACAGTTATTAATAGGATCAATTATATTTCATGCATATTCACCACCAGCACTTCCCACTTATTTTAAAGCAAATGCACGAAATTCTGTCAATTATTTTTTAACTACTTCTGTATATATTTCTAAAAGGTAGGCACTTAACCAAACAACCTCAGTACTGAACCTCTTTGATTTTGTTTCCCATCTATAAATCGAGACCAGCGGAACCTCTCTCGCAGTGCTGGTTTGAAGGTGCGGAAGGACGTCTGAAGCCCTTAGTGTAGGGTCTGGCAGTCGGTGCCCAGTCAGTGCTAGCCATTGTGCTGGTGATCTGTCTTTACCAGCCCTTGTTTTTTACTTTTCTTTTTCCAGATGGTGCTATTGTAGCATTGTTACCTCTCCTTCCCCTTGCCTCTCCATACCTTCTTTAGGCACATTTATTAAGTATTCCTTTGTAGAACAACAGAATAAAAAGCATTTATTTGAACAATAGGAGTTATAGCTCAAAAGACAACGATTCATGTAGAAACCTGAATTGTATTCCAAGACAAAGGACAGGCGGCCTTTTACAGCCAAAGTTTCTCCCCAGGTTCCCAATTAGGTCTGTTTTATGTAAATGAGGCATCCAAATTGTGCAGTTCTGATTGGATGGGGCTAGTCTAAGTCCCTTGATCAAAAAGAGGAAATTAGGAACTCCCTTATAATAGTTGACGCAGATGGCATAAACAAGAGGGCATAGTCTGAGGGTCTTCCTGGTATACAGAGTAATGAGAATCCTTTGTCAGCAAATGGCCTTATACTCCTATTATTCACAAAATTTGGGCTCTTGATTGACCATAGGGAGTCCATCTCAGCAGATAAATTCCTTCTTGGGGTTCACATCAAATGAATCTTTCTTCCGAAGTCCGTACCCTTCATTTATTCTCTATTTCCCCTTTTAACTTTCAGTGCCTTTTTTCACAGCCTGACATACAGCTTGTGCTCCTTTGATCTCTGTAACCTATGAAATACCAATGCTCTCTAGTCTTCCTAGACTGTTTTGAAGGGAGGTGGATACTTCTTCCCATTTCACTTTTTGGGCAGCATTATTGAATTCAGATAGAATTCACATAACATACAATTCGCCCAATTAAAGTATACAATTCAGTGGTTTTAATATACTAACAAATATGTGCCATTGTTACCACAGTCTATTTTAGAACATTTAGAATCTCAAAAAAAGCCTGTCTACCCTTTAGCAATCACGTCCTATCTTCCCATACTCCTCTCCCTGCCCTAAGCAGCCAATGATCTACTTTTTGTCTCTATGGATTTGCCTATATATATATATATATATATACAGACACATACACTCATTATATTTCACATATATGTGAGTAATGCTGCCATTAACATTCATGTACAAATTTTTGTGTAAATATATGCTTTCGTTTCTCTTGGGTATATACCCAGGAGTTGAATTGCTAGGTCAAATGATAACCGCACAATTAACCATTTGAGAAACTGCCAGACTGTTTTCTAATATAGCTTCCTTTTTTATTTTGCCCCAACATGGGAATCTAGCCATCTTTCAAGTGCAAGTACCTGCCCTTACTTTGGATAAATTTTTGTATTAATAATTTTTCTAAGTCTTAGTTATCCAATCATATTCATATATGCCTTTCTTAGTTATCATATTTTTATGTATAAGATTTTAAGTTGAACATTACTTAAGCAGTCGTCTCCAAAGTGGAGGATATATACCTTTAGGATACAAGGTGATTCATTGGAAAGCGAGAACAAATACTATTTTCATGTACACTTTATAATTATAGAATGCATTAGAATAGCTGTGCATGTGTAAGAATTATGAATAAATAGTTCTATATTGGAGATGTATGTGCAAAGATACTTTTTTATAAACGGGAAGGTGTAATCATAAAATTCAGGGGGAAAAGTATTCTAATGACATGAAGTAAAAAATAGCTGTGTGGTTCTTAATTGTGTTTGTGACAAAACTGGTGGGAAAAATTTTTAAATTACTTTGTTAACGAAATAGAAAATTTCTTGCTAATTTTAGCCCAAACGAAACATGTAAATACCAGTGAAAAGTGCTTTGGATCGAGTGTCAGACTTTTGTTTTTGTTCTACTTCTGCTAATTACTAATGGTGAGACTTTGGGCAAATCCCCTAATGGTCTCCATTTCAGTTCTCAAATAGGCATAATAAAACCTGAATACTACAAGTTATCATTGTGCAGAGTGAGAGTGGGAAGCAGGACACATGCAGTGACCACAGAAAATTAGTCATTTATGTGTCTTGGGCAACCATGCAATATTTTTAGACAAAATGTCTAGTGTTCCTTCATCTTTGCCTTCATTGGGTCTTCCCCTTCTTACCCCACCCAACCCCACCCCACCTATTTCTCTTAACTGTTTTCTGCCCTTCCTCTGTGTTCTTCTGACAACAGACCTTGAAAATTAAGGACTGTTGCCAAAGGGTAAATTGGTCATAAGGAGTCCATGCGATGCCACCATTGCAATATGTTTCCTTCCTGGTGCTTTAGCATTAGAACAGTGTTCAGCATGTGCTGCGGTGCAGGTACAGTTGTGTGAAATTGCAGTTCATGCTGATTCCTGGCCACTGTGATGGGAGCTGTGGCATCACATTATTGAGCATCTTCATGATTTCTGTTTGATATGTGATAGTTTGAGTCTATCAACATCTTTGGGGATGTGAATCTTTGTTTAAAGTCAAAGCATGAAGGGAAGTGGTTGGTTACAAAAAGAGGTGAAAAGGTTCTGGGGAACTGTGTTAACCAGAGAGCTCACATGCTATGGTTAAAGATCCACTCACTCTTTGTACCCTTGCATTTGTTTATTGCTAGGCAAGCTCAGTAAGACACTATAAAATTGATAGAAATAAATTCTACTTTTCACCCTCAAGTCTTATTTGTAATTTCTATTCTCTAACATTCTTTCTAAGGAAGCGGTTGGCAGACATTTTAGGTCATGATCAATTTTTTCTAAAGGGTGACATCTTTTCTTGACTTTGTTTCTTGTGCAACAGAAACAAATGTTTGTTCATTCTTTCATTCGTATACTCATATTTATTGAGCACCTGTTATGTGCCTCTGTTCTAGTACTGGGTACAAAGCAGTATCCAAAATAAAAAAAAATTTAAAACTTACTCTCAGAGAGCAACACCAATGCTAATGGGTGTTAGTCACTGAGGTTAAATAAAATGCGGTTAGTGCCAAGAAGTCAATAGAAAAATAAAAATTGGGAGGGGGGAGAGGAACTATTAGGCAGAAAGACAGTTGCTATATATTCATATATGCCTTTTTATATATGAATGCAACCTTTTTGAGAGGGGTGGGTGATTCAGTTGGACATGAGCCACTATGACCTCTGTAGGGACCACAGAGGCCTTACTGAGAAATTAACATTTAAGATGAGTCTCTACTGCGATGATCCTGTTTATGTTTTCAGTTAGTAGTGCTGGGGCAGAGGAAATCCTAAATATGCCTATTTATAGAGTAACTTCAACAATGTTAAGGACACTAGGAGCTAAAGCTGCTCATCTGCCAACAAAGTGCTGGCTGCTTATGGTTTGAAAGACTTTTGTGAGTTCTCTATAGAGGTCATGGTGGCTCATGTCCAACTGAATCATCCACCTCTCTTAAAAAGGTTGCACCTTTGCCCGGCTGGCATTGCTCAGTGGTTGAGCATCAACCTATGATCCAAGAGATCGTGGTTCGATTCCCAGTCAAGGCACATGCCCTGGTTTTGGCTCGATCCCCGGTAGGGGGCGTGCAGGAGGCAGCCAATCAATGACTCTCTCATCATTGATGTTTCTGTCTCTCTCTCTCTCCCCTGCTCTCTCTCAAATCAATAAAGATATATTGTTAAAAAAGGTTGCATCTTTGCAGTCAATTTTGTGGCTCTGCAGTCGCCCTAGTGATGTAGGCATTCTTGACAAGACTACTGACTGGTGGGCAGGCACCCATCTAGAATGACTTGGCTGGAGGAGTTCTGGGTTCTCTCTGTTTCTAGGGCCTTTGCTGCTGCCTGCGTACATATTCCTCAGTAGGAAAATATCAATAGAAATGACAGTAAGCTTGGCAACTTTATTTCTCTAACTTTAAAATGTTTTTGGAAATTGATTTTATCTTTGTACCTAAGCATCTGTTGTTCAAAGGACCCCATTTATGACAGTGGGAAGCACTTTGAGAAGATGCCAAACATTGCTTAGACCCACATTACCTACTGCCTATCAATATCTGGAATATATGAATGTTTGTTTAGTCACTCTCTCCCCTCCACCAGAATGTAAACAACTGGAGGGCAGGAAGCCTATTTTAGTTACCACTGTTAACCCCAGTGCCACTAAAACTAAAACAATGCCAGTCATGTAGTAGATGATCAATAAATATTTGCCTAATTGAATAACTAACAAACTTCAAGCAATGTGGCAACAAGCAACACAATGAGCAACTATATGATGGTATTTTATGGATTATCTGAAGATCAAGAAATGAAGATGTTGACCACTATCAGTAGGGCCTGGACTTTGATCTCAATCATTGCTCTCTCTTCTGTGTCAATCTGCCTCTCAAGAGAAACTCACGCTCCTTAATGAGTATGCAACCTGGCTTGTCATCCCCTCTCTGCCACTACCCATCTGTGACCTTAGACATGGCTTTGGATCTCTGTGGGCCTATTTAAGCTCTCACAAATTCTCATTTTATAACCTGGAAAACCCAGCACCTGCTGGTTATTTGTGTGAAGCAAGAATACCTTTCTAAAGGAAGTGGAGCAAGCACCTGCTTCTGAAAATGACTTTTTATAAGGAAGTCTGTTTTTGCTCAAGGCAGTTAAGTCAATTCTGTACCTGGGAGGCTCATAAACAACATTCTTTTTGAATTATTGACTTTAATCTGTTTATAAAAAACACAGGGATCACTATTACTTAACATTTGTATTTTTATATGATTGCCCATCTGTCATCTCCCACACACAAAAACAGATATGAAGTATAGAGAATTGAGAGTAAAATATGACTTAAAACATGATGTCACTCTCTTGGAAATAGAGAGGTTATCATGAGATGTGATTGCAGAATTAAAATTGGAACTAGTAAGAGAAGATCTGGTAAAAGAAAGTCAATAAGAAGCAACATGAGCAAAGATGTTCAGTGCTGTATATTTTTTATTAGTGAAAACTAAAAATAAATTTCCATCAATAGGAGTCTGACTAAACTATGATACATTTATACTATAGAAAGTGGTAAGATAGTTAGGGAGAATAATATGATATATCATATCAAGACACAATATTGAGAGAAAAAGAAGGTAGGTTATAGAATATTTCCAGTATAATCCCATGTGTGTGTATAGGAAAGAAAACAAAGCATATGTTCTGATCTGACATGTGTGTGAACTCATTGAGAAAGGTCTGGGAGGAATAAAATTGTTAATGCTATCTCTGGGATTGAAGTAGGGTTGGTGGAACTTTATTACACCTAAAATTACTGGAGAAGAAAAGATGTGTGACAGAGAAATTGGGATACAAGGTAAGATTTGAGGTCAGGAGGAAGAAGATGAAGCACTTTAAGGTAGCAAGTTCTGCCAATTTTCACCATATTCTGTGATGTTTTGTGAGTGATGATTTGGAGATTGTGCAGTGGTTTTAGGATGGCCTATAAACATATCTGCACTACTCCAAAAAGCATGACTAGAGCAGAAGACCCCCAAATAGACAAAACTCAAAGGATTTTTCATAGAATTTTCACATGTACCTTCTTTTTGTCTATTTGTAAACATTGGGTAGGGAAAATTTCATATCTTTAGGAAATATGGATTTACTTCTATCCCCATATGAGTAATTCTGCCACAGTAATAAAGCAGTTGTATCTATCACAAAAGTTGTTTCCCCAGCTGGTGACTTTATTTCCACTTAGTTGGATTTGTTCATTTAGTCCATAATTTCCACTTAGTTGGATTTGTTTACTTAGTCCATAATTTTTATTGAGTCTCTGTGTGCAACTGTGTGACCTGGCAGAGAACAGTCAAGTCCTCTGCTCTCATGGAGCTTACAGTCAGGGGGTGGAGGGGAATGACAGTAGAAGCTAAAAAATATCAGGAAGTGAGAACTCCTCTGATGAAAATTGAGCAAGGTGATGTAATAGTGTGTATGGGGAACTACTTTAAGGTAGGTAGTTAGGAAAGACCTCTTGAGGAAGTAATTATAAACCAAGGCATGCAACAAGACAGGAAGGGGCCAGATGGGTGATCATTTGGAGGATAAACATTTTGGGCAGAGGGACTAGAACAAGCACCATTAGGGTGTGCAAGAGCTTGTAGGACTCAAAAGCTTTCTGCATGGTTGGGAGAAAGATAAGTGAGAGAAGTCTACAAAACAGGAATATGTCTTCTGTAAGGACAAGGTAAGGACTTTGAATCTTATTCTGGATTTGATGGGCAGCTATTTTTGATAGGTTGGGAGACTAATTAAGGGAATCTGATTTAAATTTATAAAAAAAACCCTAAATACTTTTCCTTTGGAAAACAGAGGAGGACCAGGTGGGAGAAGATGGTGACTTAGAACAGGGTGGTAGGTATAGATATAAACTTGCTAATAGGTAAAAGGTAAGGAAAATAGAATCAGAATTGACTCCTAGATTTTGTAGCTTCAGCTATTGGAAGGTATATTTCCTGAGATGGGGAAAACCAGAGAAGAACATATTTGGGGGAAATCAGTGTCTGTTTTGGATATATCAGGTTATGATGCCCACTGGACATATGTCAGATAGGCAATAAGATATGCTAGCCTGGAGTTCAGGGAAAGGTCAGGAATAGAGATCCATGTGGGAGCCACCTACATATATAATGATGGTATTGAAAACCGTGAAAATGACTCCAAACTCTCACATTCATCCCATGCCTGTGTACCCTACTCTTTATGTAGGTAAAACTCACCGAAGCATACTGCTTATCTCTAGGCCGTCCCTTTTCTGACCCTGCTTTTGCTGTTGATGGTTGCTTTGAAGCTTTACAATGTGAAGGACAGTAGGAGAACAGTAGAAAGACACTGTGATGGGCCTGTAATCACTGTGACAAGAGTGCTTCTCATTTGTTTAGCTCTTCACATTTTAATCATTACCGTATTTACTAAAGCTAAAAACTGAGTTTAAAGTGAGCAGATTTATACTGTGTTCTTCATTTATGATAAGCTAATCATAAATTTACATTGCTGTTATAATATAAATATTATATGCTGATGTAAGTTACATGAAACAATTTTTAGTGCTATTGATTGTTCATAGTTTCACATGCCATTGTGTACTTTGTTGAGATATAAACACAAACTAAATAAAAATAAACTATGAAAATGTGTCTTTACTTCCAGATAATATTCCCATTTTGAGTTTCACATTTATTTTTATTGGAATAATGCATGGATATTTTACATTTTTATCTGTTTTTATCAGTAGTATCCTTATACGACTTTATCCTTATAATAAAAACAATCTTCAATTATTTTTATGCTTTGAAAACCCTTTCCTATCCCCATGTTTGCTGCTAGTTTATGACTGATTTTTTTTTTTACTTATAGATCCAATTGGATTTACTGTGTTGTTAGGATGAAGTACAAACTTTTTTATGTTTTTGTTTTTTAATCCTCAGAGGACTTTGCAGTAAAAAATATAATTGAGCCTTTATTTGTCTTGAATTATTCTTGCTCACTGCAGATAGCTCTCCAGCCCTCCTGCTTTCACACGTGAGTTCAAGGCCATGATCTAGTAGGACAACGGAATTCACGTCAGCCCTGAGTCTGGAAAGATGGTGTCACAGCTTTCGGGCCAGCAGGATTCTCCTGTGGACCCCTGGGAAGGGGTCAGTGATGACTCTGGTGACAATGATGGTTCGCCTCGCCTCCTGGACATTGACTACTCCCCTTGCCCATCAGACATCAGGTTCAGGAGGCACAAAGCTGCCTGGATTAACCCCCAGGATATGCATCCTCAGCTGCACGATTTGCCCCTTCACGTGCCAACAGTAGGGAACAGTGGCAACAACACTGTGAGGGATGCTACCTCTCCCTTGGGCACTTCACCTTTGTCTCTTGAGAACTCCATGGTGGAGACATCGCTGTGGAAGGACAGTGTGGGCATGGGCAGCTTAAGTGAAAAGAGCAGTGACTTTTCTTTTAACTCAACACAAGAGCAGGCAGTGCTCCCAGGACGTTCTCCTCAGATGTCTCCATTCACAAGCTCCAAGGTTTTGGCTGCTTCCTTATGTTCTGAGGCTGACAGTGCTTGTTTCAATCCTTCTCACCTGACGGCTTCCACTGGTGAAGGTAACTTTAGTCAGGGACTTCCCTCATTCCTGTCCATTCACACACTTGCTTTGTCTTGGTCTAAAGGTCTAAAGCCTGTCTGTCTTCCTCAAAAAAAAGGTCATCTGTTTCCACCTTGGCCAGAAGCCAGTGCATTAGCACATTTAATATCGTCTTTGGCCCATCCACCTGAACTGTCACAGCCAGTGAAATCAAGTATTTCCTTTCTCCTTAGACTGCATGGAAATGCCATTTTAGCTCAACTTAGTTGATAATCAATGCCACCTGCCAATATTGAGCTGGTGTGTACCTTCAGGGACTTTCAGTTTATTAAATTGTCTCAAGGCAGGGCATGAGAAGTACTCTCAATTCACTGTGCTGGTGTTTCCAGACAGAGTGGGCTCCATTGCACACCAGTCCTTACTAGGAGATGAACTTGCCTTACCTGTTATATTGACCTGGCTAGAGTGTGATTAGAAAATAGATTTAAAAACAGTAACCATAATTCCCCAAAGTCTATACAAAATTTTTTATTTTATTTTTATTTTTTTAAATATATCTTTATTGATTTCAGAGAGAGGAAAGGAGAGGGAGAGAGAAAGATAGAAACATCAGTGATGAGAGAGTCATTGATCTGTTGCCTACTGCACGCCCCCGACAGGCAATCGATCCTGCAACCCGGGCATGTGCCCTGACCGGGAATAGAACCCCAGTCACTTGGATCCTAGGTCAACGCTCAACTGCTGAGCCCTGCCCAGCCAGTCTATACAAAACCTTTTTTAAAAAATTAAGGGCTCCCATTGCTATGAGGTAATGCACATGTTCCTAAAATACTGAAATTCCTAAAAGGAGATCATTCTTGCAAAATGTCACTCAAGAGTCAATAAGTTAGCTATTGTTGTTATAATTTGTAGCATGCTTATTTTATTTTTAAATATTCAGTATGTTATATTCACACTTTGCATTAATTTATATTTCTGTTAGAACGCTAGTTCAAATAGTCAATGAAGTTTTTTCTGTCAAAACAATTTTAAAAGCTGCCTTCCTGCCTATGGTGTGTGTGTGAGTTCAGACGTGTGTATGTTTGTACATATTTATTTCTCACTAGCAGGAACCAGTCTTCCCCTTTCCTAAAATGTGGGTCTTATTTGTTTTATTGGAAACTTTGAAAAATCAAAGATGATGGCAGTCTTTAACATATTAAGTATTGCTTAAGAATAGCAGATTTTGGACAAACTTTCAATGGACTAACTTTAAGATAAGAACCAAAGCTGAGCAAAATAAAACACTCTGATTATAGGCCTTTTTTCTATCTTTTAGCTCATCTGCTGGGATAGCTCTCAGGCAAAGAGTAATTTGCAAATTTAGCAGTTGCTAAGTAAGAGATTAGTCTCCTACTAGATTGTCTCAGAGGGGAGAGCGAGGAGAACATGGAGAAAAGGGAAAGCTCTCTCCCCTGAAATCCACCACCACCCTGACAAATTATACAGTGACAGAAGGTAACCTTTAGGGCCTAGTATACCCCTCCCCCAAATCATTTGTTGTATCACTGCATAGGAAGTGGTTCTGCAATTTTAAATTATCCTGTAGCTTTGTCCTTATAGAAAACAGGCACATCAGCCCCTTTTTGTCCAAAAACAGTGACCTCAGCAATTTCTCTAAATATCTTTTAAAAATCACTCCATCTTTTGGAGTATTCCTTCAACTTGGTAAAGGAACTCATTCCATGCGATTAAAAAAAAAGCCCTGAGTGATCTGGTTCTTTCTGTTTCTTGTGTGGGGCAGCAATGGGGAGAACAGGCATTTGCCTCTACGACATGGGATTTTCCTGTGACTGTTGCATCTCAGTGGCAACAGCAGGGTTTTCCTGTCCAAGATAAAATGGTAGGGAAAGACCACTTGAGTTGTCAGAAACAATTCCACAGTTCCTTCGTTTGCATAGGATGTACACATTTACAAGGCACTTTCACATTCTTTACCTCTTTTAACCTAATAGGTAAGTGTCCCAGTTCAAGGGATGAGGAAATTTTAATGCAGAGGCACTGAGAGTGCATGGAGAACTGGAACTGGAATCCATTCTGATTCATCTCTGTGCTTTTCTCTATACTCAGGGTCCAAAAACTATGACTAGGTCAAATTTGGCCAGCCTCCTGATTTTACAAATACCACTTTGCTTGCTTTGTGTACAGCTGCTTTCTCACTAAAGTGGCAGAACCAAGTAGTTGGGACCAATGTCGTATGGACCTCAGATCCTACAATATTTACTACCTACTTGCTCTTTTCTGAAAAAGTTTGCCCACCCCAGATGGCTTCTGATGCTAAGAAGTTCAGAGTTTTCCATGGAACAGTGTCTTTCTTGAAGATGAGGCGAGGAATTTGAGGGATATTGCTTGTCTCTCTGTTTGTCACCCTGAGGAGTGTATAATCATTAAGACATTGGTAGCATTTTCTTCTAATTTAATGAATTGGGACAACCCAGCTCATATGGCTCTCACAGATATGTTTTGACTTAAATCCTGCAATAAGAAATCACATGACAGAAATCATTTGTGTTTTGTTGGTGTTCATTGCCAGTAATGGAGTAGCTTAAGGGTACAGAGTAGATGAATTACCTAAATATACCTTCTGCAGTCTTCTTGTTTTTGATTGGAGGAAGCATTGCTTTAGAGAAACTCTGCTAACATTTTTCAGATACTTTGTTTCTGCAAACAGGAAGCTGTGGGTCAATTGCAGTGAGTTGGAGAAGTGGTTCCATGAATCTTATGGCTGTTTCTAGACTGTTTCTTCTCACCTTTCTCCGTCTCTTTCAAGTAGTTTCCATGACCCTCTTCTCTTTCTACCCTCTTTGCCTCATTGATCTCCTCCATTCCAGTGGTTCTTCCATGTCTTCTCTGTTGTTCCATAGCCTCTCATAGAAATGATCACCGTTAAGGCAGTATCTGTAGGCCTTACCACCAGAAGGGTCATTCTTCTTTTGTCACCCTAATTTATTCTAGAGTTGGACTAATTAAAAGCCAACAACAATATTTCAAAGCCACTCCCCAGAATTATTTTGTATCCTTAAATAATCTTTGGGCTTCTTTTTCTCCATTTTTAATAACTTGCTGTATTGTCAGGTGCTGTTCAAGTCGATGGAAGAAGCATTTCTTTAAATTCCTTCTCACCAGAAGCATTTGTGCTTCCTGTTGATGTAGAAAAGGTGAATATATCTTTTTTCTTTTTATAAACCACAGAGAGTGTTAATCCTTTAGATAGTGTTGTGATTTAAATTTGGAAATTTCACTTGATGAAGCATGGTAAGTAGGCTTAATTTCAGCATTTGATTGGTAGAGGGTAGAGGCTTCCAGGAGCCCCAAGCTGAGAAGGGTTCTCAGGCAGTGTCTACACTCAGCTGGAAAGTCTGCCATAATTGATGAATGATGTCAACCATTGGGCTACCACCAACCTAGGGTATTATATCACAAGAAATTCAAATTGGGTTGTCTATTGATTACAGTGGGCCAAATCTTTGTCTGAAAGATATGAGCTATACTTTACATAATGACCTATGATAATTCAGTTAAATGAACATTTATGTTTCTATGCATTAACTGCACGTAAATACAGCTTCTTGATTTTTTAACCTATACACCACAATGAAAAAAAAGTTGATTATACTTTTGTATTTTAATTGTTAATTTTTTTTTTCTGTAGGAAAACGCCCACTTTTATGCTGCAGATATGATTATATCAGCAATGGAGAAAATGAAGTGTAACATCCTGAGTCAACAGCACACAGAGAACTGGAGTGTAGAAGAAGTCAGTGGGTCACTTGGGAATGATCAAGGTGACTCTGAAGTGAGCTTTTACACCAACATAAAGCAAGAATCTGGGTCTTCCATTTTCCCAGGCAGTGGCTATGAAGGCAAGTGGAGCAAATATGAGAAAGCTTTATGCTATAATCTCCATACATATGTATCTCCTCTGTCAAATCTGGAAGTACATCTTTAAATTCTTTGTCTAAAACTTCTTGAATTACCTCTATCACCCTCACCATTTCTGTCATTTGGGCTTGGGATTGGTTAGCATGCCCCATTCTGTGGTTAAGTCAATGTGTGTTTTTTTCCTTGGACTTCACCCTAATTTTCCTTTTGGCAGTGGCTGAAGTTTTCCCTCTTCCTTTGTTTTCTGTCTCATAGCATTCTCCTAACTCTTCTTCCTTTCCAAGTAGTCCTCTTTCATTCATTCCACAAACAAGGAGCCTGTGAGGTGCTGCATGCTGGGTGTCAATATGCAACAAGGTGTGCTGCTTCCCTCCAGGAGCTTGCATGGTAGAGCCCAGGCTGACGAAGCCATGCGGGATCACTCAGCTAATAGGCAGGGACCCAGTGAGTGGTTCACAGAGTAGAAGGAGCTCCAGGAAGTCCTTCTTGGAGGGGAGGGTACCTAAGCTGAGAACTGAAGGTAGGGCCTGTCATTGTCTTACCATTTCTTAAGTGTGAGTCCTGCTTCAGTCCTATATTCTTCTTTTTCTATATTCTCTTCCCTGAGACTTTTATCCACTGCAGCATTTTTCCATTATTCCTTCTTGGTGATATCTCTAAAATCTGTTTTTTCAGTCCTGCACCTCTGTTTGAAGTCCTTGCTCCATGTGGCTGGAACCTGTGGAACATGTCCACCTGAATGGCCTGCCAGGATCTCTAACTTAACATGTCTAAACTAGTCATCTCTTTATCACTCCCTCACAAGCCCATTTCTCGGGGAGAAAAACAAAAAAAACTCATGCTTGCTTTTCCTTTTAACTTCCTTTACCTAGCTTTTTAATCAGGACCCTTTCAGGAGGGAAGAACTCACTCCCTGTGGTACATATGTAGCACAATGCCTGGAATAAAATAAGTGTATAATGAATTGTTGTTGAATCCATTACCTGGCTCAAATTAAAAGGAATTTTTAAGAAAGTATATAGAGCATCTTCATTGAATCCAGTGGTGGGAAGTATAAAACTGACCAGTAAAGAGGCAGCTCTGTCATCTGTCTCTTTGGGGCTTTGTGGCCACTCATCACTTCTCTTCATGCAGTTGCTTCATTCCCCTTTTCCACAGCCTGACTTCCACCCTACCCACCCCCTAGCACCTGGTTTCACCTTCCATCTCCCTGACCTCTCAGTCAGGACCTCACAGCTCAACTTAGTCTTGCTGGATTCCAAATCTAGGTTACCAGGAAGAGCATGTAGTGACACCTGCTTTGATTGGGTGTCCACAGCTGATCAGCTAGCTGTGTGGCCAGTGGGGCCAGGGAATGCAGTATAAATCATCATCCCCTCTGAGGCCACCAGTGGAGAGAAGAGACTTGTGGTTCATATTTTGGCACACCACACTCTGTCTTTGACTCTTCTTCCTTGTGCCTGTGCCCCTGTCCTGTTTCTAGTTAGTGAACAAATCAGTTCCAACTTCTCAGTAAGTGACATCCACTCCATCCATTCCCCATTCCTGCTTTTTACCTGGACCACCACAGCAGCCTTCTGGCCAGTTGTTTTGTAAAAACTTCATTTAGTTCCTCCATATGTATCTGCTGCCTTTAATTTTGTCTGCTTTCAAACTCTTTCCCTTTATTATTGATCTTACACACATCTGTCTCGCTAGAATACAACTTATAGTCTGCTAAAATGGGCTTCTGAGTTTCTTCCACATTTAATTCTGGAATTTTTAGCTTTGTGGGATCCAACTTCTCGGTACCTTTTCAGCAGGCATCTCTTCCACTTCCCAGTGTTGAACTGTGGGTTTCAGTTATCTAGCTTGTTATACTTGCTCGTAGATAGTTCTCAAAAGCTCCGACCGACCTCCCTTTATTTCAGCTAAGCTTTCGTGGAACACACATTAGTTCCTTCATCCTTTCCATTCTTCAAAAGCAGCTTCCTGCCACCAGCAATGTGACATGTTCCCTGATTTTTAAAACAGGGGAGGAGTACCATTCATGTGAGATGAAACATAAGTTGTGCTCCAGAATGCTCTCTAATTGTTTAGGTGCATGGCTCACCCTAGAATTGTGCAGTGTGGAGCTCTGCCTCTGAACTTCTTAAGGCCCATGGCACATAACTGTGTTTCTTTGTGGTCAAGTGTATCAGTGTCTCAGTTCCTCATAAGAATTTAAATTCTTTTGATAGAGGAGATTTGTCTTATTTGTATAAGCATAGTGCCTTGCTTGAAATGGGTATTTTATAAATATGTGTTGAATAGTTGGATACTAATGTTTAGATGAAATTTTTAAAAATGTATGTTAAAGAATTTTAAAAATATTTTTACCATCCAAATGAAATATTTATCTTTTATTAAGTATCACACTTTTAAAGTTTTTTATTCTTTTTTATTGCTGATGGTACTACAGCTATATCCCATTTTCTCCCTTTTTGCCTCCCTTCACCCAACCCCTGACCCACCCCAGGCCTTCTCCATACTATTTTGTCTGTGTCCATGGGTTATGCATATATGCATATAAGTTCTTTGGTTAATCTCTTCTTATCTTCGCCCCACCCCAGCACTAGATATCTGTTATTCTGTTCCATGCATCCATACATCTGGACCTATTTTGTCCATAAGTTGATTTTGTTCATTAGACTCCACATATAAGTGAGATCATATGACATTTGTCTTACTCTAACTGGCTTATTTCCTTTAGCATAATAGTCTCCAGGTCCATCACATAGTATTCCATTGTGTAAATGTACCAACTTCTTTATCCACTTATCTACTGATAGGCACTTGGGCTGTTTCCAGATCTTAGCTATTGTAAATAATACTGCTACGAACATAGGGGTGCATATATCCTTTCTCATTGGTGTTTCAGAATTCTTAGGATTTATTCTGAGAAGTAGGATCACTGGGTCAAATGGCAGCTCCATTTTTAATTTTTTGAGGACACTTCATCTGTTTTCCACAATGGCTGCACCAGTCTGTATTCCCACCAGCAATGTACTAGGGTTCCCTTTTCTCTACATCCTTGTCAGCACCTGTTTGCTGATTTATTGATGGCAGCTATTCTGGCAGATGTGAAGTGGTATCTCACAGTCATTTTAATTTGCATATCTCTAGTGATTAGTGATGTTCAGCATTTTTTCATATGTCTATTGGCCATCTGTATGTACTTTCTTTTTTTTAATATATCTTTATTGATTTCAGAGAGAGGAAGGGAGAGGGGAAGAGAGAGATAGAAATATCAATGATGAGAGAGTCATTGATCGGCTGCTTCCTGCAGGTTCCCTTCTAGGGATCGAGCCCACAACCCTGGCATGTGCCCTGATGGGAATCAAATTGCGATCTCCTAGATCATAGGTTGAGCATTGATGTCTGAGATTTCACTGCTATGTTTTCTCCTAGGATTTTTATGGTTTCACAACTTACATTTAAGTCTTTTATCCATTTTGAGTTTATTCTTGTGTATGGTATAAGTTGGTGGCCTACTTTCATTTTTTTTGTGTGTACCTGTTTTCCCAGCACCATTTGTTGAAGAGACTATCTTTAGTCCATTGTATGCTTTTACCACCTTTCTCAAATATTAATTGACCATATTGGCATGGGTCAATTTCTGGGATCTCTCTTCTTTTCCATTGGTCTCTATGCCTGTTCTTGTGCCAGTACCAGGCAGTTTTGATTACAATGACTTTGTAGTATAGTTTGATATCTGGTATTGTGATCCCTCAACTTTGTTATCCTTTCTCAAAATTGCTGTGGCTATTCAGAGTCTTTTTTGGTTCCATATAAATTTTTGGAGTATTTGTTCTAGATCTGTGAAATATGCTGTTGGTATTTTAATAAGGATCACATTGAATGGGTTGATTGTTTTGGGTAATATGAACATTTTAATGATGTTAATTCTTCCAACCCATGTACACGGTATGTGCTTCCACTTGTTTGTATTTTCCTCTATTTCCTTTTTCAATATCCTATAGTTTTCTGAGTACAGATCTTTTATCTCCTTGGTTAAGTTTATTCCCAATTATCTTATTATTTTTTGTTGCGATTTTAAGTGGGATTGTTTTTTAGTTTCCCTTTTTGAGGGTTCATTATTGGTGTATATAAATGCCGTCTATTTCTGGGGTTAATTTTGTATCCTGCTTCTTTGCTGAATTTACTTATTAATTCTAACAGTTTCTTGGTGAAGTCTTTAGGCTTTTCTATGTACAATATCATATCATCTATGAATAATGACAGTTTTCTTCCTCCTTTCCAATTTAGATGCCTTTTATTTCTTCTTCTTGTCTGATCACTGTGTCTAGGAATTCCAGTACTATGTTGAATAAGAGTGGTGAAAGCAGACAGCCCTCTCTTGTTCCTGATCTTAAGGGAAATGCTTTTTGTTTTTGCCCATTGAGTATGATATTGGCTGTTGGTTTGTCATATATGGCCTTGTTATTTTGAAGTATGATCCCTCTTTTCCCACTTTGCTGAGAGTGTTTATAAAAAATGGGTGCTGTACCCCTTTGTTCATAGGAGTGCAATTTATAATAGCTAAGATCTGGAAACAGCTCAAGTGCCCATCAGTAGATGAGTGGATAGAAAAGCTGTGGGACATACACCATGGAATACTACACAGCTGTAGAGAAGAAGGATCTCGTACATTTTGGGACAGTATGGATGGACCTGGAGAATATTATGCTAAGTGAAATAAGCCAGGCAGAGAAAGACAAACATCACATGACCTCGCTTATATGTGGAATCTAGAGAACTTAATAAACTGATGAACAGAATAGATTCAATGACATGGAAGCATAGGTAAGACTGATGAATGTCAAAGGGATGGAGGAGGGCGGGTGGGTGGAGAGGGAGAGAGTAACCAAAGGATGTATATGCATATATGCACAACCCAAGGACACAGACAATAGTAGGGAGAGGAACTGGGGAGGTGAATGGGAAGGGGTGGAATGGGTCATTAGAAAGAAAAAGGGACATCTGTAATATTAAAAAAAAAAAAAAAATGAATGAACTAGCAAGCATATGAAATAAAGCTCGCCAGATGTAGGAAAAAATTAGTGATATGGAAGATAGAAATTTAGAAATGACACAGAGGAAAGAAGAGAGACACTTGAGCATAAAAAAAAGAACTCTATGAGAACTATGTGACTCCATCAAAGAGAACAGTAAAAGAATAATAGGCATAGCAGAAGAAGAAGAAGGGAGGGAGAAGAGAATGGAGATCCTATTCAAACAATGTATGAAAACTTCCCAAACCTATGGAGAGAGCTAGATACTTGAATTCAAGAAGCAAACAAAATACCTAATTAACTCAATCCAAAAATACCTTCTCCAAGACATTGTATTAAAACTATCAAAAATTAATGACAAAGAAAGAATTCTCAAGACAGCCAGGGAAAACAAGAAAGTAATCTATAAAGGAAAACCTGCCTGGCCGGGTGTGGCTCAGCAGTTGAGCATCAACCTAGAATCCAAAATTATCTCCAACTTTCCAATTAGCTCAAATAAATGATGGACCATTGGTGACTGGCAAAAAATAAATAAATAAATAAATAATGGGTGCTGTATTTTGTTGAGTGCTTTTTCTGCATCTATTGATATTATCATATTATTTTTATTCTTCATTTTGTTTATGCAGTGTATCATGTTTATTAATTTGCATACATTGAACCAGTCTTGCATTCCCGGAATAAATCCTACTTGGTTGTGGTGTATGATCTTTTTAATGTATTGCTGGATCTAATTTGCTGATATTTGTTGAGGATTTTAGCATCTATGTTCAGCAGGTTATTGGCCTGTATTTCTTTTCTTTGTAGTTTCTTTATCTGGTTTTGGAATTAGGATAATTCTGGCTTCATAAAAAGTGCTTGGAAGACTTCCCTCCTCTTTAAGTTTTTGGAATAGTTTGAGGAGGATAGGTGTTAGTTCTTCTTTGAATGTTTGGTAAAACTCCCTTTATGTAGTGTCCTTCCTGGTCTTTTACTATAGCCTTTGTTTCAAAGTCTGTTTTGTCAGATATAAGTATTACTAACCCAGCTTTTTTTTCTTCTTTCATTTCCATTTGCATGGAATATTTTCCCATCACTTCACATTCAGTCTCTGTGAATCTTTTATTCTGAAGTGGGTCTCTTGTGGACTGCATATCTATGGGTCATGTTTTCTTATCCATTCAGCTGTTCTATAGTTGTTGTTTTTAAATCTCACCCGAGAATATTTTTTCCATTGCTTTTCAGAGAGAAAGAGAGAGAGGAGACAGGGAGACAGGGAGAAACATCGATGTGAGTGAGCCACATTGATTGGCTGCCTCCTGCACATCCCCCAGTCAGGGCCTGTGATCACGCCTGCAAGGAAGGTTCATGCCCTTGGCCAGAATCGAATCTGGGATCCTTCAGTATGAGGGCTGATGCTCTGACCACTTAGCCAAACCATCTAGGGCTACCCTATGTCTTTTGAAAAGTGGTATAAACTAAAAGAAGAAGAAAAAATTATGAAAAGGAGAAAAGATGAGAAAGAAGAAACAAAAAAATGAGAAAAGGATAAAAGAAGAGAAAGCAAGATAAAGAAGAAAAAAAGAATAAGAAATGGAAAGAGAAAAATTAGACAGTAAAGGAAAAAAGAGACTAAAATAATAATATAGTAATAAAGAAAATAATGCCGAAAAAAAAAGGTGAAGTGGCATTCATCTCAGCAGAGTTTGGTGCCTCCTGGGAGCTCCCCTTGGGTCCTGTTCTTCTGTTGACTGAATCTAACTGTTTTGTCTACCGATTCCTGGTGTCTTGAGAGGTACTTTGGTGCTAGCCAATGTCAGAGGCTGTCCACACGTGGCTCTCAGCAACCTGTTATAAGCTTCAAGCCACCTACAGTTTGAGACTTACTCCACAGGACTTGGCTACACATGGGAGGGGCCAAGCTGTTTGTTAGCAGCATAGGGCCCAAGAGTGTCAACAAACCTCCCTAGGTTCCCTGGTCTCTGCTTCTGCCTGCCTTCTGCCATCAGTCTTAATCACTGAAAAGGCTGTTTTTGAAAGGACTTTTGGTGGATTTGAAAAGATTAAGCCCTCTGGAACTCCCATGAGAGGGAGTTCCCTTTCAGATTTTAGGGAAAGTGATGGGTGTTTCCCTGTCCCAGAGCTACTCCTCTGTGTCCCAGAATATTTCCCTGTCTTTGGCTGGGCAGAGGTCCTCATATGCAGTTCAGTGGGATCTGCTGGAAACCTATAATTTCTATCAGCTCTCCTGTGAGGGGGAAGCACCTGGGACAGTGGGTGAATGGCTCCACCCCAAAACTAGTCACTGACACTCCGTGAGACTGTTTAAATCTCTAGGCTGGGCCTTTGCTGCTGTCTCCCTGCAGAAGTCAGCTTGCAGTAGTATATGGCAGTCAGGTTTCCTGAAGGTGGGGTGAGCTGTATCCCTTAGGGCAGGGTATTTCACTTTTCCTGAGATGTGGCTTCAGGGAGGGGCCTGCACCTCTCACAAAAAATGGCCACTTCTGTTTGGGGGAGCTACACAAGATTGCAGGTCTTGGGGCTGCCACTTTTCCATGTCTCCCCTGCAATGCTTCCCACCCCAGCCTTTCCTCAGACAACTCCAGTCGTCACTGCCCTTTTTCCACCGAAGCCTCGGGTAAGTAGCTGCAAACAAAAATCCTGTGTTCTGGGTTTAAACAACAAAACAAAAAACTCGCTTTATCTCCAACTGGCTCTGGTCTTCTTGGGGGCCAGAAGCACTGCTGCTTCTCATGGCTGGATGTTATGTGGGCTGCTTTCTGGGCTCTGGTGCTCCAGGCTGGAGAACCTAGCCTGAGGTCTGTGCCTCGATCCTCTCAGGGAACCCCCCCGCCCCTAAAGATCCCTCCTCACTTTCAGCTTTCTGCCCTTGGAAGCTGGGCCAGCCCCTCTTGTGACCTCGCCCTTTCTACCAGTCTCCAGGTGGTTTCTGGCCTTCCTTGTTATAAGTCTTCTTCTCAGCCGAACCTCAGTTGGTAATTTCCGGTGAATGTTCCCCAGTTTAGTTTTATTTCCAGTCTGGCCCTGGGAGGTGCAAGAAAGGTCTGCTTACTCTGCTGCCATCTTTTCCTCCTAATCTAAGTATCACTCTTGTGACCTTTTGGTGATAGATGCTACTCCATGACGTAGGTCAGCATTTAAATTGTAGGTTGGTCATGAGAACATTCAATTAAAAAAAAGTCTCAGTGTAAACCTCCCTTAGTGAGGGTAAGCAATGAAAGCTTCCTGGAACTTTTTTTAACAGATAAATATATGTTTGTGCTTATACTAAGATGCAATGTAAATTGTATGTTACTGTGGATCATGGTCAAAAGAGTGTGGGAAACATGGAAATAGATAAAATTGCCCCCATTGTATCCACGAGGAAACTGAAGCTGAGAAGTTGATTGTCTGTTGTCACCTGGCTAGAATAGGGCAGTGCAGGGTTAAAGTGGCCAGTCAACTACGAAACCCACTCACATAACCTCACTGTAACCTATGGACTGCACTATTTCCCTAAACAACTATATTCATTTCTATGTTTACTCAAGTGAGTACAGTTTTATAGTAATTATATACTCATATTAATGTAAGTACATTAATAATATGATTATATTAACTTTTTCATATCCAGTTTTTCATAATGTTATGACTTTCACATTTTTCAATGATGGTATTTCTTGAATTAATAGAGTGATTTACAAAATCAATTTCCTACTACTTGGCATTTAAGTAGCTTTCAGTATTTTAAATAGACTACAAAACCTTCCTCTTTCTTTTAAAAAATTATTGATTTGAGAGAGAAAGAAAGAGGGAGAGAGCTTGATTTGTTGTTTCAGTTATTTATGCATTCATTGGTTGCCCTGACCAGAGATGGAACCCACAGCCTTGGTGTATCGGGATGATGCTCTAAACAACTGAGCTACCTGGCCAGGTCCCAAAGCCTTTCTCTTTCATTATTTTTTCTTTTGAATGACATTCTTAGGATAATTTTCCAGACTGGTATGAGGGATATAAAAGTATGTACATATTTGTATTAGTTTCCTAGGGCTGCTGTGACAAAATACCACAAACTAGGTTATCTTAAAATAATAGAAATTTATCTTCTCACATTTGTGGAGTCCAGAAGTCAGAAATGAAGTTGTGGAAGGGTTGGGTCCTTCTGGAGGCTCTGAGGGAGAATCTGCCCCATGTCCTTCTCCCAGCTTCTGGTGATCCTTGATGTTCCTTGGCTTGTTGACATGTCACCCCATTCTCTGCCTCCATCTTCACATGGCGTTCTCTCTCTATATCTGTGTATGTGTCCAAATTTCCCTCTTTTTATGACCAGTCATTGGATTTAGGGCTCACACTAATTTAGTATGACCTCATCTTGACTATATCTGCAAAGACTCTATATCCAAGTAAGGCCACATTCACATTTTCTGGGTGGACATGATTTTTTTTGCAGGCAGAGGGGGCCCACTATTCAACTCAGCACAGTGTTTATGTAACCCATATTCTTTACCTCACTGTGAAGCTGAGATTATTGTTTTCCTCTTCATAATTGTTTAAAACTTTGTCTTATGGGGATTTTCAAACGTATGTAGAAGTAGGTAGATTAAACTCCCACATACTCCGTGTGTTTCGTTTAATGATAGTGAATGTAAGAACAACACAGAAATAGCTCCTTGTGTGGTAGGCAGTTAGATAGACATGAGCAGAGCAAGGACAGTGGGCCAGGTACTTCAGAAAGTCACCAGTGTGGAAAGCCCTGGGTACCTAGCAAAGGGCAAAACAGGGAAAACAAGATCCTCACCCCCAAGGCGACCATTTCTTCCCCAGCATATGGCTAGTCATGCAGTTTAGACCCCCTGATCTTTCATAACACTGATCATGTAGTACGAACTCTCCCCTGACCTTTCCTCCCTGGCATGTTGCTAGTCATGTGGGTTAGACACCTACCCTTCAGAGGGGGAACGAATAAAGGGGCCAGAGAATAGCTCTTAAGCATTAAGCTCCCAGGACAATGCGGTTCTGACCTGCATCAAATACATATCTAGGCCTCAGTTGTATTTCAGCTCCAGGCCCAGAGAAGCAGCAAAACCAGACAAGAGACACCACGGCTGACCTCAGGACCAGTTGCATTGACTAATAACCCCCTGCCCTGGCACCAACCAATCAGTGGAGACCATGACCCTGAAAGAATGCACCTGGAAAGCAGATGATTATTTTGTTGAGATCCTCCCCTAAAATTCCCCCCTTAAAAGCCCTTAGGATGGAGGACACAGCACCTCTCCCTACCAAGCCCACCAGTGCCTTTCCCTTCCCTTTCCCACTCTTCTTCCCCACAGGCTTGCTTTCCTTGCCTCTCTCTCTCTTAAGCTCCAAGGGCCCTTCTGTTTTGCCTCTGTAACTTGTTTCCTGAGCTCAGTTCTTCTACCTCTGTGATTTTATAAATAAATGTTTTCTTATAGTTTGAGTCTTGGTCCTGAATTCTTTCCTAGCTAGAACTCAAGTACGAAGGTTGCTGAATGAAGAAGGTCTGTCTTGACCTCACTGGTCTAACACCTGGCGCCATTCTCACTGCTGTCAACAGTTGCATTTTTTTAAATTCTTGAAACTGAATTTAAAAATTCTTTTTAAAGTAACCTCTTAGCCCTTTTTATTCTTAACTTCTATACAGTTGCATGCTGCAGCTCATGTACTTTTTCTTGTTGGTGAAACCCTTTTTTCTTTCTTTCTCTAGGTTGTGCTGTGTTACAGGTCAGCCCAGTAGTTAAAACACCTACTTACTGTGATGTGGTGAAAGAGGCCTGCAAATGTGACTCTGATAAATTTGTTATTGTAGGTAAGATTTATATATTCTTCGGATTTGACTAGGTACCTCTCTCCTTTCCCATCCCCCCACATATTGATGTGCATCACAAGCTATACCACATTATAGTGGCATTCAAAGAAACTTCTCCCAAAGTCAGCTTATGTCCTGATATAAAAAAATAAAATATTCTTTTTGTTTCAAATGTCTTAACAGTGAATATCTCATCTCACTTGTAGAATGGAATGCAAAATCAGATAGTCATTATGGTCTGATATCTGTTTGGCCTCTCAGTTATATTTTGGTGAAATTTCAGATGAGGATATTTTGAAATCCCACCTTTGGTTATTAGCTGTAACCTCATAATAGAAACCCAAAAAAACCTGAAGTATGGAGATACTGAATAATTGGTTCTTTCTGAAATGCAGGGAGTTATGTTTGTTTTCTTATAAAATTGTCTGTGATTAAGTGAAACAGACTAAAAGACCTCACTACTCTTTCTTTTATTTTCCACAGAACTTGGAGAGTTTAGCAATACCACAGAAACCTGTGGATCTTCCTGCAGCTCCTCTAAGAGGTATCTCTCTTTCATGTCCATCTGCACATAGGCCCCTGGGCCATCACCTCTCAGGTCAAGTTCAGCCAGTTGCACTGACAGGGATAATTACGTAGACATGAAACAATCACCACTCAAGTTTCTTACAGTGTTTTTATAGTGTTTAAAAAACTTTTGAATGCATTCTTATTTAATCCTCATGGATAGGCTGTGTGGGGTTTTTTAAAACCCCATTTTATAGATCTAGAAACAGATTTAGACAGGGTGTGCCTCGAGGCACAATGCTGTCAAGTGATAGAGGAAGGATTTGAACTCAGATCTTCTGATTCTAAATCAGTGTTTTTTTCACTATACCTCTTAGTCTTGGTACCCTCAGTAAATAAAGCTGCTCTGAAGAGCATGGAGGATTGTATTGAGTTATATAACTGTTGGTACTGTGGTTGATACATGGTCTCTTATATGATGCCTCTTCTGAGTTTTTGGAGAGTGAAGGATAGTTGAAAATCTGAAGAAGACCCTTAAACTCTTCATGAATATAGTTGTTAATTTTTTCCATCTCTTACATTTCAGTATTATTTATGAGCCAAACTTTAATTCTGCTGAGCTAATAGCCAAAGAATTGTTTCAAGTATTCCGTAAGTGCTGGATGTTGTCAGAAGTTAACTATCAGCTGGCAGTTTCCGTGAATGCAGCTGGCCCAATAGTAAGTGTCAAAATAAGTTGACTTTGAATTGAAGGTTCCTAAATTTGCATTATGCCTCCTATTTACTTCAGACATGTATGTGTTTCCTTTGTGGTCACTGGGCATTAGGGAGGAAATGAAAGGAAGGATGAATCTGAAATTTATCGAGTATTTATTATGCACCAGGGACTATGCTCAGTAATTCACATTTTAATCCTCATGTGTACTATTAAGTAGAAGCTATTGTCATTTTTATTTTAAGGTGTTAGTTCCAGACCCCTAGCAGGGCTGGTCATTGGTAGAATAGGAGTCATGCCTCACACTGCCTAATTTGAAAGTCCAGTCTGCTTCCCTATAGAACACTCTGCCCTCTGGCAGCATGCAGCTCATGGAAGACAGAGAACTTTGTGGCAAAGGCTAAAACAGAAGTAGTCCCCCTATGCCCAACAAATTTAATAAAAATAAAATAAATAAATAAACAAACAAACAAATTAGGGGTAGACAAAAATCTCTCTGAAAATGCAAAGGAGGCAAAGGCCTGCTGGAGCAAAAGTGACATGGAGGTGTATGAGGTGTTTGTTAAGCAGAGTGATTTGGCATGGTTGGATAGCATATGTTTGCGTGTCTGTGTGTGTGTTGGTGGAGTGAGGGGATGGCCATGTTGATCTTCCTGGGAAATAAGGCTTGAATGCTGGTGGCCCAATTATGGAGGACCTGGAATGCTAACTTGAGGAGTTTGGCTTTTAAATGATAATAGGAAAGTTTAATGGTTCAGAGGGGAGCCAAGCAGGGGAATGGTCTTAAAAGAGCTATTTCTGGGGAAGTCTGACAACCACTGGAGGTTCTGATTGGCAGTATCTGTCAGCCTATTGACTAAAAGGGGTATGGCTTCTGCTATCCATAAAAGTATTGCAGGTCACAGTGACCTATTTGCAGTAATCCAAAGTGTGGAAACAAGTAAAATAACTAAATAACTAAGAAACTAAGAACAGTGATCTCATTTGGGTGGTGTTTTAAGCAATTTTTCTGCAGAAGGCTTTAGATACATGAAGGGCTCTTGTGATGTCCTTTAGTTCAGTTGAAAACAGTTTTAATTTATCATGGTAAATTTAAATGTTGGATACCCATTTGAGTGCTCTTTAATTTCAGTTCCTGAATAGGCTTAAGTTGTTCCTAAATTTCCTCCTGTGTTATATGCAGGTTGTAAATGGAGAGTGTGTCCAAAAAGACTTTGAATCCAGTGTGGATTTAGGAGAGGAAATTAAATTTAAGTCAAGGATCAGAGAGACAGAAGACTGGACACCCCCTAGATTTCAAGTCATATTTAATGTTCATCCACCACTTAAGTAAGTTTGGGTTTCTGTTTGGGCTTCCAATCTAGTTAAAACAAGCTGTGTTGTTTCTGTTACCCATGTTGGGGTTCTTGGGGTCCCCAAAATAGCAATTGAGAGGAAACTCTAGAGAAATTTTCAGACATGTCAATGTAAGAAACATTAAAACCTATAGAGAATTTTTTGTGAGTTTATTTGAGCCAAACTTTCAACAATTGCCAGGATGCAAAATCTCAATGGATTGAAATAATGCTCCAGAGAATGGCAGTTTTGCACCTTATTTTATACATTACAATCAAAAGAGAAGACACAAGTGGGTTACATGAAATTCACTGCTGATAGATTAAGGAGGTGAGAGAAAGCAAAGTGAGGAAACCTCTGGGATTGAAAGAGAAGTAAAATTATAGACACATACATCTTCTACATAGGTGGGTATAGGATAGTTAGCAGTCAACAATTAACATGATAACAATAACAATGAGAGGATTTATGGTCTCTGGTCTGGTGTATTGGTTGTGCCTGAGGGGGTTCTGGAAAAAAGGGGAGTTACCCTGACATTCCAAAAGTATGTTATCATAGAAGCAAAAGACAATAGACAGCCTTAGTCAAGGTAAAGATTGACTTTTGTCAGGGGAGAGTCTGGCCTAGGAAATGACTACCTGCCATAAACTGCTTTTTGTTAAAAAGTTTTAATTTCAGACCATCCTTTGTGGTTACTGTAGGTCTCTGAGTTTGTAAGGCCACCACACAGGCCTTCCTTGAACTTGTCAGGTTAGCATGTGGCCCCTTTTTGTCCACAGACAGATTTTATTAAGCTTATGCTGGGGCACAAGGGAAGCAGCACAGGAAAGAAAGATCCTCTGGACTGGCTCTGGGGGCTGGCTCTGCTTGGCTCCTTTTATAAGCTGAGGACAAAACAGGCTTATGCAAAAAGGCGGGCTTTTTGAAAAATACAGGCTTATGGAACTTTCTGTTTCCGAGTGGGGTGCTTTCACTTTCCAGCTGAGTTGCCTAGTAACTAGGTTCCCTCCTGTGCCCTGGGGCAAGAGGCCACTGCTCATTACAGTCACCCCAGGAAGGTCACATAGCAGTCAAACCGTGGTCAACTGAGCATGGGGCAGTATTTTCAACACCTGCAAGAAAGCAGGCAGTTATAAGGGAGCTAAAATCAGCTACCTTTTCATTTTTGAGTAGGGATTGGATGGGTGGCGACATTCTTAACCTGGTCTTAACTTGGCTTTCTAGCCACCTAGTATTTTTTCGATTCCTGGGCCCAAGTCCCTAAATTGTCTAAGTTCCCACCTAACTCTGTGGAAATAGGAGAAGAAAAATAAATAATACACTGAGGAACAAAGAAAAATTTGTTTTAGGAAAAGGTAAGCTGGCCTGGCTGGTGTAGCTCCGAGGTTGATCCAGGAGATCGTGGTTGGATTCCCAGTCAGGGCACATGCCCGGGCTGTGGGCTTGATCCCCAGTAGGGGGCGTGCAGGAGGCAGCCGATCAATGATGACTCTCCCATCATTGATGTTTCTATCTCTCTCTCTCCCTCTCCCTTCCTCTCTCTGAAATCAATAAAGATATATTAAAAAAAAAAAAAGGTAGGCTGGGCATGTTTTTCTGAGTTAGCTTTCTTGGCACCCTGTTTATCATGAGCTTTTGAGGGGCTCTGTAAATTTTGGCAAGTTGAGAATTTAACTATGTGTCCTTAATTATAAACATTACATAGCAATTGAAATAAGCTTAAAGGGAATATTTTTAAGTGGCTAATAATGAGCCTGAAAAATCATATACAATAATTTAAAAGGACTAGATCCTTCTATTTTTTAATGCAATGTGAAATAAAAATCAATGAATATATTTTTAAGAAAATTTAATCTCGAGGAGAGCTACTGTAGTTAAGAAAAGGCACGTGGGTAGGGTTCTGCATATTTTTGTCATCACCACTTTTGCTGACCCTAAACTATAATAAAATTTTATAACTTATTCTGAATTTCCAAATCACACGTGAAGTTTTGGCACCAACAGTTCAATAAAAAACACTTCACTAGGTGGTCTCTCATGAGAAATGATGTATAGTTTTGTCTTACATTATCCTTATTTATCTAAATTTCTTTGGCTCCATTTGGAAACTTCTCAAGTACATCACCTCTTGGTGTCCGGTCTACCTAAAATTTCTCCCTGCATCGCCTGTCTGTGGTTCTCTCTGAAGAGAGGATCCTGTGCATGCACAGTGTGATGTCTCTGAAGATCCCTGGTGGAAGTGTTATTTGTGATACTAACTTCTGCTTTGGTGGTAGCAGGGGCTTTTAAAAGACCCAGGGATTTCAACTAGAAAACTCTATCGAATAATTCTATTTCTTCCACAAGTGAAAAATGACAAAATTAAGGCCCCAAGCCTAGAAAAATATCACAACGTTAATTTCTTTTCAAATTGCTGAAAAATGCTCCATTGGCCTTTTCTGAAATGTAACTGTTATTGTTTTCTATACCCAGGAGAGATCTCGTGGTAGCAGCCCAGAATTTTTTCTGTGCTGGCTGTGGAACTCCAATAGAACCTAGTAAGTATGGGAATGGACTGACTGCTTATTGTGTGATGACAGGGCAGAGAATAACAAAGTTGGGCAGTGCATTGCTTGTATGAGACATGCCTTTGATGAGAAGTTAATATGAGAGGTTCATAACGTTGCCCTCTCCTTCATGAAGAAGCCATTGTGACCTACAGGGTTAAGTGACGGGCCTCTCAGACTCATCTCCTAGTTCCCTCCCCATCTGGCACTCAGCTCCAGCAACATGGCCTCCCTGCTGGTCCTTGAAGGTGGCAGGCTCACTCCTGACTTGGAATGCCAGACATCCCAAGGCTGGTTTCCTTACTTCCTTCACATATTCACTCAAAAGCCGTGAAGTTTTCCCTGGCTGCCCCATTGAAAATGCATTATATTACCCTTCTTAATTTTTATTTTAGCACTTATCTTCCTAAAATACCCTTTTAGATTTTACTGATTTTTCTTATTATTGTCTTTCTCCCTCACTAGATTTGAGATTCCATGAGGACAGATGTGTTGTCTTTTTTATTCATTGCTTTAGCCCCTGCTCCTACCAGGTGCCTGGCACACAGTTGGTCCTCAAAAGATAAATTTGTTGAATGATTGAACAGCTTACCAAGGAGCTAGCCAAACTCCTTTAAGACGGTTTTCAGGGATCATTCCTGGGCCTGCTGAGGCCTAGAAATTCAGGCTTCCCCCAGTCAGAAATACAAGTTGCCCACTTGAGACTGGGAATCACTTATTCTGCTGTGAGGGTGTCCATAGGTCTAACCCCTAGGAAAACTGGGAAGAGGAGCTTTGTGGGAAAGTGTTCCCTTGACTTTTGAGAGGCAGTCTTAGAAGGAAAGGACTTTGAAGGCCTTCCCCTCAAGAAATAAAAATAGAAAACAGAAATCTATTTGGACTTCCTTCTTCCACGTTGAATGATAATTCCCGCCATGCATCACAATTGTAACTAATTTTATTTAAATAACTTATGTTCCCAATCTAGTTGGAACCATGTATATTTGATTAACCACTCTATTTTGGTGCCTCAATAAATATTAAATGCATGACTCTGAAACTATGAACACTTAATTATGATTCCACCAACTTTTTAAATACTTCTCTAAATTTATTCAAATATGAAGATGTATGCCTGCACTGTTGATATAATCATGGTCCTTCTGTTATGGAGCTGAGCTGCCTTCCAGGAAGATATATCAAGGTAATAACAAGAGTGATGCATGCAACAAAAGAGAAAGTCGAGAGTGCTATGGGATTTACAGCAAGGGAAATTGATCTGGGCTAGGGGGTGGGTGGAATGAGAAGTTTTGTAAAGAAGTGATTATCCCCAGAAGAGTGTAGGGGTGGGGTGGAGGGCTTCAAGCTTTTGCAAAGAAATTCTGTGTTACTAGGTACTATGAATAAGAGGAGAAAACATGCTGCAGAGGTCGACAGCACACAAACTCTAGAGGTATTATCAACCGTGTAAACAATTTTGGACTTTTCCTGTGAAATTCCTGTAGTTCTTATGTTACCAGAGAGCCCCCTGAGTTGGAGGTGTGGGCTTTCCCCTCTTCAGCTCTTATCAGCTCATGAAAAAGAATTCAGATGAGTAACAGACAGTAGTGTTAAAGAAAAGCAAGCAAATATTAAGGAAGCAAAGCAAATGAGTTTACTAAGGAAGTAAAACAAGTGAATTTATTAAGAATACACTTGGCATAAAGCACAAGTGGGCAACTCAGCTAATCTGAGTACCCTTCCCTGTGGGAGTTCAAGGAGTTTTATGCCCTTCCCTCTCTAGGTTTCAAAGCTCCTCTGCCAGATATCTTGGGTAGCAGACTAGTCCTCAAAGTCCCTTTCTACATTGTTGTGGCTTATCTTGGAATGTTTGTACATACATCTGGTCATCTTGTTTGGCAAGTCCTAAGAGAGCTGACTTCTTTGTTTAGTGGGTGAGATAAATTCCCCTTTTCTCCCCTCCCCCTCCTCCTGCTCTAACACCCATCTTTCCAGCCTAACATCCCTCAAGTGATACCATCACAATGCTTTGGGAGTTTTGTTGTTTGTTCCCCAGACTTTATCTGTCCTTGTGTTTAGCTGGCACAAATGGCATTAATTGGATCTTTGTTCTCTATTTTCCCAGGCCTGGGTGATTTAAGCCATGTGTTGTCTGGTTAGGGAGGAGAGATATAAACTATTTGCTCTCAAGTGTCCTTGGTTGGGGAAGATAAGGTCTTGTGATTCACAAGCTGACTGCAAGCTGCCCAAACTGCTTGGCCTTGCTTAATTTTCTTGTCTGAGTTTCCCCATCCCACTTGCCCAGGAATTTTCCTAGTGGCTTACTGTCCTGCCTCACTTAGGACAGTTTTTTTTAAACTTTTTATATTGAGATAATTTTAGGTTCACAGAAGAGTTGCAAAAATAGTACAGACATCCCATATACCCTTCACCCAGCTTCCCCTAATGTTAACATAATAATCATAGTATAATTATTAAATGTGAGGAATAAGCATTGTTACAATCCTGTTAAATAACTACAGACTTTATTCAGATTTTATTTATCTATTCTAAGGTCCAATCCAGAATTCTACACTTGAATTTAGTTGTCATGTCTCCTCAGTCTCCTCCAATCTCATACACAAAGACATTTGAAGATTGAGCAGCAGACAACATGACATTTTACCCTTTAATACTTAAGCATGTCCTAACAGTAAGGATTATGGACAGTTATCACACCAAAGAAAGTAACAATTCTCAATATTGTCTAATACTAGTCAATATTCACTGTTGTCCTTAAGATATCATTTTTAACTAATATTTCTATCCAGGTCTCAACCAAGTTTCATCCATTGCATTTAGCTAATATTTCTCTTTAGTCAATTTTATTCTAGAACTGCAGTACCCAGAGTAGTAGCCACTAACGCCTGTGTCTACTTAAAATTAAATTAATTTAAATTTAAAATCCAGTTCTTCAGAGATGCTAGCTACATTTTAAGTGCTCAATAGCTACATGTGGCCTGTAGCTACTGTATGTGAACAGCACAGATATAGAACATTTCCATCCTCACAGAAAGTTCTGTTGGACAGTGCTCTTCTAGAATTTTTGCCTCCATTTTTTTTCTATGATGTTGACTTTCCTAAGATGAATACAGTTATGGTTTAGAGCAGGGTTTCTTAGCCTTAGTACTATTGACTTTGTTGGGGGTTGCTGTCTGGTTTACTGTAGGATATTTAGCAGTATCAGTAGAAGCTTTCCATTGTGACAACCAAAAAACTCTCTAGGCATTTCCAAATGTCCCTTGGGGTAAAAAAAAAATCACTCTTAGTCGAGCACTACTGGTTTAGGGTGCTTTGCTTTGTTCTGTTTTAATTAAAGGATTGAAGAAACCAAAAGAGATGGACATAATTTATTCTGAATTGATAATATAATGCTTAGTATATATTCAATGAAGTTTGATGAATGAGTGACTCATTATTGAAATGTTAGGATTTTAGATGTTAGGGAAAGATGAATTATATCCAGAACTTTTTTAAGCCCTGTCTCTTTATCTCTTCCCATCCTGCTAAGTCTGATCAGAAATGTAGAGTACAAGAGCAAGGGGATACCTCCCTTTTTGCCCATTTAGTATCAAGTGTATTGGAACCCTATCATAAGCAAAATAATACTTATTATCTGCTACATCAGAGATTTTAACCCGGGTGGGAAATAGATGCAATACAATAGACTTTTTAAAGTTTCAAGTTTGAGAACTCAGACATAATTATTAGGTACTTAATAAGTTCTTAACAAATAATTTGTCAACCCTGGAGAGATGTCACATAATTAAGAGTTTGATAATAGGGTATGTATGTATATATATGTACCTACAGTTAACCCTCATTATTCATGAATTCCATATTTGTGAATTTGCTTGCTCCCTAAAATTTATTTGTAACTCCAGAATCAGTACTTACTAAGTTTTTAGTCATTCACAGATATGCACAAAAGACTGAAAAATTTAGGTCCCCTGAAATTTGAGTTTCCTGTTGCACACGTTCACAGCTGAAGCTGAACAAAGCAATGCTCTGCCTTCTTGTTTTAGCTCATGCGGTAAATGAGTCCTTCTCAGGGTCTATTTATTACCCTTTTAAAAACACTTTTGTGCTTTTTGTTGGTGATTTTGCTTTTTAAAATGCCCCTGAGCATAGTGCTGAAGTGCTGTCTAGTGTTTCTAAGCACGAGAACTCTGATGTGCCTTACAGAGAAAATGTCTGCATTAGATAAGCTTCTTTGAGGCATGAGTCACAGCGCTGTTGGCCCTGAATTCAATGATATGAATCAGCAAAATATATTGAATAACGTGTCTTTAAACAGAAAACCCATGTAAAACAAATTTATGTATTGATTGGTAATGAAAATGTTTTTCCCAGAGACTCACAGGAATCTAACCCTGTATTTCCCTAAGGAGCAATGCTTTGATATTCACCAGTTCAGCATTCATGGCAACTTTACAGAACATTAACTACTACAGATAATAAGAATCAAGTATTTATTTGTTTGTATTTAAAAGTCAACTCTGAATGTGACCTGGGTCTGAGGATAATTTGTGCAAGTGCAGACATTAGCTTCTTGCCCTTCCCATCCATGGAATGTGGCAGAGGGGAAGTGGGATATGATGGCTGAAACCTGGAGCTTCCCCAGTCCAGACTTGGGTTGGAATCATGCTTGCCTGCTTGCTGCTTATGTCTCTGGCATGTGGCTTCACTCTCTATCTTGTTCTTTCATCAGTGAAATAGGGGAAGTAATAGTTCTGACCTCATAGAGGGTCAAGCACAGAATGATACAGGCATGCAAAAGACATTTAACCAGTGCATGACACAGACTAAATGTTCAATAAAGGTTTGCTTCTGTGGTCACTCAGACTTTGACTACTTGTAAAGTCCTTATAGGGAAACTATATTCAGAATCGACAGTGTGCTGTGTACTGTGGTAACTGTTTTGCCATCATTATTTCATTTAATTCTCACAGTATGTGCCAACTAATATGAGTCAAATGGTAAATGATAGGTATAAACCTCGGCTCATGTTAGACCCTAGTGTTGAGGAAGGGGGCACAAAGGAGACCTAACTGAATCACTGTTTTCTTTCTTAAGCTGTGTACCCAAGTATTTGTTGCATTAGTCTGTGTACCTTTTTCTTGTCAATATATTTTATTGAAGATGTTTCTAAGAGCAATGCATGTTTATTTTAACAAATTAAAAAGCGCAAAGAGCATGCCCAACCTGGCATGGCCCAGCAGTTGACCATCGACCTAGGATCCAGGAGATTGAGGTTCGATTCCCAGTCGGGCACATGCCCGGGTTGTGGGCTCGCTCCCCAATGGGGGTCATGCAAGAGGCAGCCGATCAATGACTCTCTCATCATTGATGTTTCTCTCTCTCTCTCTCCCTCTCCTTTCCTCTCTCTGAAATCAATAAAGATATGTTAAACAAACAAACTGCAAAGAGCAAAAATCCTTTCCCCTACCCTCTAGAGGTATTCACTGTTGGCTTTTTGGTGGGGATCCTTTTGGGCTGTACATGCATTTTTTTTTTAAACAAAATTAAGATCACATGCTACATACCTGTAACTGGATGTTCACTGGCATTTCACTGTGGAGTGCACCATAATTATTTAGCCTGTTGATTCTTAATGGATATTTAGATTGTTCCCCACTTCATTATAAATGTGCTGTAATTCTATATCTCCACTTGTACATGTTAGCATTTCTGTCAGATGTCAGCAGTAGTATTCATGCTGCATGGTTAAGAATTAAAGTATATCACGGAAATGCCCTTCTCAGAGGTAGCTCTCCTGTCAGCACTGAGTGAGTGCCCACCCCTCTAAGCCTCAGCAGCTCTAGCGTCTCTAAATTTGTGATAGCCTGAGGCAAAACCAAGTATTTCAATGTTTTAACATGCATGTCTATGATCCTTACTGAGATGGGGTGTTTTTCACTTATTTACTGGTTATATACATTCTGCACTCCATGTATTGCCTGTTCTCATCCTTTGTGCATTTTTGTATTATTTTCTCACTTATTTATCCAGGAATTCTTTTGTATACTACTTTTTAACAGTGTATATATAGTCCTTTATATATATATATACATATATATATAGCATTTTTCATATGTGTGATATCCTGTAATCCAGTTTTGAGTTTCTTTCTATGGCCTCGGGACAGCCTGAAGAGATTCCAACTTGTCCCCCCTTAGCCTCCTGCTAGTGAGAGACCAAGTCTGGACTCCGCCAGATGTCCAGACCCTAAATGTCAAGCTCTCTTGGCTACACTGCAGTTTACACTGCCCGTAGTCCAAAATCCAGCAGCACATAGGGAGGGTTCTATTTTTCCGAAATCTATTCCACAAAAGCAAAGCTCATGAATGACCGTGATTTAAGGCCTACAATCCCTGCCACAGCTTTCCCAGCTGCTGGGAGGTTGTGGAGTATGGCTTTTGCACCACATAAACAGCAATCTGAGCCTTGACCCTTGGACGGAATTGGAGGTGGGGCCACCAAGTGTATGTTTTCAGCATCAGCTGATTGGTGCTCATCTCCTGTGTGCTCCGCAGAGTTTGTGAAGCGACTCCGATACTGTGAATACCTGGGCAAGTATTTCTGCGACTGCTGCCACTCCTATGCAGAGTCCTGCATCCCGGCGCGGATCCTGACGATGTGGGACTTCAGGAAGTACTACGTCAGCAATTTCTCCAAATGGCTGCTGGATAGTATATGGCACCAGCCCATTTTCAATTTGCTGAACATCAGCCACAGCCGATATGCGAAGGCCAAGGAGTTGGACAGAGTGAGGGTGAGCAGCTGCCTTTTGGGGGAACCAGTCCAGCGGCTGAAAGGGTCCTGCCGCCGCAAATGTACATCACACCCATCACAGGGAATCCATTCCATGGGCACCCTTTGAGGGCATTTTACCGTTTTCCAGTGGATAGAGTTTTGCCTCCAGGCCCCTGGCTTGCACTGGCTCTTGCAAAGTCTCCCTGTCAGGTTTTATATTTATGCTGTTTTGCATTTATACATAGCTTTTAAATTTTATTATTTTTTAAAATAAAAATTGTACATATTTGAATGTACAACATGACTTCATACCGAGTGAAATGATCACTATTCAATTAACATATCCATCTCCTTACATAGTTACCTTTATGTACTTGTGTGTGTGTGGTGAGAGCACCAGAAGTCTACTCTGTTAACAAATTTCCAGGATTCAGTATAGTATTAACTATAGTCATCATGTTGCACATTAGATCTCTAGACTTATTCATTGTGCACAACTGCAATTGTGTGCCCCGTGACCAACATCTCCCCATTTCCTCCACCTCCCTACCCCTGAGAACCAGCTTTCTACTTTCTGCTTCCATGTATTTAGCATTTTTAGATTTCACATGCAAGTGAGACCATGCCGTTTTTTTCTTTTATGTCTGGCTTAATGGCTTTCAGGTTCGTCCATGTTGTTGCAAATGACAGGATCTCCTTCTTTTATGCATAGTTGTATTTTTCTTAAAGAAAGCCTCCAATGTTATATAAACTTCAGGGTCCACAAAACTTGGGTCCATCCTGGACCCTCTGCAAATCTCAGGACTCAGTCATGAACCCCTGCTGTATAGACTTTACTTCAAAGGCTTGTTTTATAGAGTTATAGCAATTCAAGGTTAGAAATAACATTGAAATTTGACATACATTTCCAGTGTCATATATTACATTACAAGCATCCTGTTTTGTTTCTGACATTAGGAAATCCAGGAGCAGCTATTTCATATCAAGAAGCTATTGAAGACCTGCAGATTTGCTGAAAGGTACTATTGTTGGCTGGGACAGTCTGGGCATGTGAGTTGGGCAGACTGATAACCTCCACACATTTGCTAACCCTCTGTATGCCTCCTGGCCCATCCCCTCCAAAACACAGGGCCTCTCAGCATAGTACAGTTGTCCCTCGGTATCTGGACAGATTGGTTTCAGGACCCAAATACCAAAATGCTCAGGCACCACAATGCTCAAATCTCTTCTACAAAATGGCATAGTACTTGCATATAACCTATATTTGTATATAGGTTATAGCAGGCTATGCTTGTACATCATGTCATTCACATAGATTCAGCATAGTGCTTGACATATGGCAAAGTCAAGTTTGGAACTTTCTGGTGTGTTTTTTTCTGAATTTTTTTTTTTCCTAATTGAACAATGTATATTTTTAATATGTTTTTATTTTATTTTATTTTTTAATTTTATTTTTGTTTAAAATATTACAGATGTCCCTTTTTCTCCCCAATGACCTATTCCACCCTGTCCCATCCCCCTCCCCAGTCCCTCTCCCCACCATTGTCCGTGTCCTTGGGTTGTGCATATATGCATATAAATTCTTTGGTTACTCTCTCCCCCTCCACCCACCTGCCCTCCTCCATCCCTCCGACATTCGTCAGTCTGATCTATGATTCCATGTCATTGAATCTATTCTGTTCATCAGTTTATTAAGTTCTTTAGTTTCCACATATAAGTGAGATCATGTGATGTTTATCTTTCTCTGCCTGGCTTATTTCACTTAGCATAGTATTCTCCAGATCCATCCATACTGTCCCAAAGGGTATGAGATCCTTCTTTACAGCTGCATAGTATTCCATGGTGTATGTCCCAAGACTTTTTATCCACTCATCTACTGATGGGCACTTGGGCTGTTTCCAGATCTTAGCTATTGTAAATTGCACTGATATGAACATAGGGGTAGATATATTCTTTCTAATTGTGTTTCAGGATTCTTAGGATACATTCCTAGAAGTAGGATCACTGGGTCAAAAGGCAGCTCCATTTTTAATTTTGTGAGGAACCTCCATACTGTTTTCCATAAAGATTGTACCAGTCTGCATTCCCACCAGCAGTGTACTAGGGTTCCCCTTTCTCCACATCCTTGCCAGCAGGAGTCGTTTGTTGATTTGTTGATGGTAGTCATTCTGACAGGTGTGAAGTGATACCTCACTGTGGTTTTAATTTGCATCTCTCTTATGATTAGCGACGTTGCTCATTTTCTCATGTGTCTCTTGGCCATCTGTATGTCCTCTTTGGAGAGGTATCTATTCAGGTCCTTTGCCCATTTCTTAATTGGGCTGTTTGTCTTCCTCTTGCTGAGTAGTATGAGTTCTTTGTACACTTTGGAAATTAGCCCCTTATCAGATTCATCCTTGGCAAATATGTTTTCTCAGACCGTGGGGTTCCTTTGTATTTTGAGGCTGTTTTCTTTTGCTGTGCAGAAGCTTTTTAGTTTGATGTAGTCCCATATGTTTATTTTTTTCTTTTGTTTCTCTTGCCCTAGGAGATATATCAGTGAAAATTCCACTACATGGGATGTCTGTGACTTTACTGCCTATGTTTCCTTCCAGGATTTTTATGGTTTTTTGACTTATATTTTACCCATTTTGAGTTTACTTTTGTGTATGGTGAAAGTTGGTGGTCTAGTTTCATTTTTTTGCATGTAGCTGTCCAGTTCTCCCAGCACCACTTATTGAAGAGACTGTCTTTACTCTATTGGATGCTCTTGCCTCCTTTGTCAAATATTAACTGACCATAATGGCGTGGGTCTATTTCTGGGGTCTCTGTTCTGTTCCACTGACCTATATGCCTGTTGTACCAATACCAGGCCGTTTTGATTACAGTGGTTTTGTAATACAGTTTGAAGTCTGGTAATGTGATCCCTCCCACTCTGTTCTTTTTTCTCAAGATGGCTGCAGCTATTCGGGGTCTTTTTTGGTTCCATATAAATTTTCAAAATGTTTGTTCTAGATCTGTGAAATATGCTGTTGGTATTTTAGTAGGAATTGCATTGAATTTGTAATTGCTTTGGGTAGTATGGACATTTTAATGATATTAATTCTTCCAATCCATGAGCATGGTATCTTCTTCCACTTGTTTAAACCTTCCTCTATTTCTTTTTTCAGTGTCACTTAGTTTTCTGAGTACAGGTCTTTTATATCAGTGGTTAAGTTTATTCCTAGGAATCTTATTTTTTTAGTTGCAATGGTAAATGGTATTGTTTTTGTAGTTTCTCTCTCTGAAAGTTCATGGTATATATCAATGCCATTGATTTCCAGATGTTGATTTTGTTTCCAGCTACCTTGACAAATTCATTTATCAAATCTAGTAGTACTTTGATGGAGTCTTTAGGGTTTTCAATGTACAATATCATGTCATCTGCAAATAATGACAGTTTTACTTCCTCCTTTCCTATCTGTATACCTTTTATATTTTCTTCCTGTCTGATGGCTGTGACTAGAACTTCCAGCACTATGTTGAATGAGAGTAGTGAAAGTGGACATCCCTGTCTTGTTCCTGTTTGTAATGGAAATGGCTTTAATTTTTGCCCATTGAGTATGATGTTGGCTGTAGGTTTGTCGTATATGGCCTTTATTATGTTGAGGTATGATCCTTCTATTCCCACTTTGCTGAAAATTTTTATCAGAAATGGGTGCTGGATTTTGTCGAGTGCTTTTTCTGCATCTGTTGATATGATCATATGACTTTTATCCTTCATTTTGTTTATGTGATGTATCACCTTTGTTGATTTGTGGATGTTGTACCAGTTTTGCATCCCAGGAATAAATCCTGCTTGGTCATGGGGTATGATCTTTTTAATATATTTCTGGATCCGGTTTGCTAGTATTTTAGTGAGGATTTTGGCATCTATGTTCATCAGGGATATTGGCCTGTAATTTTCTTTCTTTGTAGTGTCTTTAGCTGGTTTGGGGATTAATATGATGCTGGCCTCATAAAAAGAGTTTAGGAGTTTCCCCTCCTCTTGAATTTTCTGGAATAGTTTGAATAGAATAGGTGTTAATTCTTCTTTGAATGTTTGGTAAAACCTACCTGTAATTCCATCTGGTCCAGGACTTTCGTTTGATGGGAGTTTTTTGATTACTGCTTCAATTTCATTAGTTGTTATTGCCCTATTCAGGTTTTCTGCCTCTTTCTGATTCAGCTTTGGAAGGTTGTATGATTCTAGGAATTTGTCCATTTTGTCCATGTTGTCCAGTTTTTTGGCATACAGTTGCTCATAGTATTGTATTACAGTCTTTTCTATTTCTGTTGGGTCAGTTGTTATATCACCTCTTTGATTTCTGATTTTATTTATTTGGGTCCTCTCTCTTTGTTTTTAGTGAGTCTGGCTAAAGGTGCATCAATTGTATTTACCTTTTCAAAGAACCAGCTCTTGGTTTCATTGATTTTTTGTTTTGTTTTTTTGGTCTCTATGTCATTAATTTCTGCTCTGATCTTTATTATTATGTCCTTCTTTCTTGCTGTTCTCGTGCTAGGTCTTTTAGTTGTTGTGTTCGATGGTTCATTAGATCTTTTTCTTGTGTCTTGAGATAGGCTTGTAATGCTTGATTTCTTCCTGATCTCCTTGGTAACCCATTCATTGTTTAATAACATGCTATTTAGCCTCCATGTGTTTGAATATTTCTGAGTTTTTTTATAGTGGTTGATTTCTAGTTTCATGGCATTGTGATCTGAGAAGATGCTTGATATTTTTTTCTGAATATTTTTGATCTGTGCTTGGTTGAATCCTTGGGTGCTAAACCCAACCCACAGATACAGAGGGCTGACTGTAATTACCTTGTGTCTCTCCTTGGGAATGCAAACCCTCTCGTTAAAGTTATTAATCCTTCTAACTCACTAGTAGTGAATTTATTTTGTTAAGAAGAATGGGTCAGGATGAAACAACTCTAGCCAGTGGCCTTTTTATTATTTTTAAATTGTGGTAAAATAAACATAACATGGAATTTTTTGTCTTAACCATTTTTAAGCAAACAGTTCAGTGGGGTTAAGTACATTCACATTGTTATACAACCATCACCACTATCCATCTCCATACCTCTTTTCATCCTGCGAAACTGAAACTCTGTATCCATTAAACAATTACTCCCCAGTCCTCCTTCCCCTCAGTCCCTGGCAATAACCATTCTACTTTATGTTTTTGAGAATTTCACTACTAAGTACCCCATATAAGTGGAATCATACAGTATTTTGTGATGGGCTTATTTTACGTAGCATAATGTCCTCAAGCTTTGTCGAAGTTTTGGCATGTGCCAGAATGTCCTTCCTTTCTTTAAGGCTGAATATATGTGTATACCACATTTTGTTTGTCCATTCATCCCTCTTGGGTTGCTTTCACCTCTTAGTATTCTGAATAGTGTTTCTGTGAGCATGGGTGTACCAATGGCTTTCAGAAACCACTGATAGGAGGCATGTCAAACTTTTATTGGGTGTAATAGTATTCTTGACTATGATGTGGTGATAATTCAAGTATTGTTCTATTACTGATAGATTTTTAGCGAAATAGACTTTAAATATCTTAATATTAAAATAGATTTAAATATCTTTGTAGATATTAAACCTTATAGAGTTTTAATATTTAATAGATATTTAAATGTTTTTTAATGTCTTTTGTTATTTAAAAAACTAGTTACTTAGTATAATAACCTCTAGATCCATCCATGTTTTCACAAATGATAAGATTTCATTCTTTTTTATGGCCAAGTAATATTCTATTGTATATATGTACCACATTTTCTTTATTCAGTTGTCTATTGATGGGCACTTGAGTTGTTTCCATAGCTTGGCTATGTAAATAGTGCTGCAGTGAACATAGGAATGCATACATATTTTCAAATTAGTGGTTTGGATTTCTTCAAATAAATACCCAGAAGTGGGATTGCTAAGTCATATGGAAGTTTTATTTTTAATTTTTTGAGGAACCTTTATACTGTGAAATAAGTCAGTAAGAGAACGACAAAAACCATATGATTTTACTTATATGTGGAATCTAAAATACAAAATAAACAAACTAGACTTACCAGGGGGTAAGTCATTATGCTGTACACCTGAAACTAATATAGTATTGAATATCAACTGTAATTGAAAAGTTACTTTCTTTTTTTTTTTTTAAAGAAACCTAGAATTTAGCTGAATCTCTGCCCACATCCATAGGTATGTCCTTAGGATAAACTTCTTGAAGTAGAATTTCTGGAAGCCATGGCCATAAAGGCATAGGCATGATTTTTTTGAGAGAGATAGAGATATTTAAGTGGAAAAAGAGCAGGTTTCTCAAAGAGTTAAGATTATTCGTTATAATAGGATCATAGGTTTAGAGATAATTTTTTTGCTTTGTTTTAAAGCTTCTTTCAGTTTCTAATCTTTACTTAATGATAATGTCTTACTTTTGAATTAAATTTCTTGGGGAGTAGCATGTCTTCAGTAGTCATTTAGGCTTGAGCTTTATCTTGCTCTGACAGGTTAATTACTCCTCAGACCCTCAGTTTTCTTGTCTGTAACATGTAACAATACCCACAATTCTTACTGTCAACAGCAATTTCTTGAATCTCCATTTTGTGTTTCAGATTAAAAAATCAAAATGACTCATGTTAAGTCCAGGGAGAAAATTTGCACAACAGCTCATTTCTGGACTGTGTGTTAGATATGTACAAAGCCCTGAGAGTGAGGATGAACATTTAGTTCATAAGGGACGGGGCAGGGAAGGGAGCAGGCAAGGGAGCAGGCAAGGCTTCCAGAGATAAACCTGATCTGGGAGTGGAAACAGGGTGAGTGAGTTCCCCAGGCTGGATGGAGAATTAAATATGGTTTGGTATCACTAGAATGTCAGGTCCAGTGTAGGCAATGGCTGGCTTGGGAATGCAATGCGTGATGATGCTACTCATCACTGATTCGGGGAATTCAGAAGGAGATCTGGAGAGTTTGGAGAAGGTTTTGTTCAGTTTTGAATGACCTTGGGACATCCAAGTACCTGTGACCAGCGCACAGTTGGATACCTGGGTCTTAAGCTTAGTTTTGAACACAAAGATTTGGGAGTTACATGCCTGAGAAGTAATTTTTCTGCCGGCTGGGGCAACTGTCAGTGAAAGACTTGACATTTAGCTGGAATCAGTAAGCTAGTGGGTTTTATCCAAGTATACATTTTTAAGACTTGAAATAATATTCAGTTTTCTTTTGCTCACTGTATGCATGGGCAGGCTGCAAGAGGCACATTTCTCTGCTGGTTCGTTTTTTTGAAATCGGCATTTATGAGATTTTAATTTCTTGGCTTCCAAGCAAACTTGCAAAATGCAAAGTGATGAGTAAGGTTAACCTGTTCTTGGGGCTATTTTAAAAAATTGAGTTAAAAAATAAGTGTGAGTTTCAGGAGAAAACAACTACCTGCTCACCCCTTTCCCCTTCTGCCCCAGCCTCTGTGTGGGTGGGTCCTTGAATCCTCTTTTTTTCCTCTCTGGCAGTGCATTAAAAGAGTTTGAGCAGGTGCCCAGACACTTGACCGACGAGCTCTACCTGTTCTCCCTGGAGGATCTGGTCAGGGTCAAGAAAGGGCTGCTGGCGCCCTTGCTCAAGGACATTCTGAAAGCTTCCCTCTCCCACGTGACCAGCTGTGAGGTGAGGTTCACAGGGAACAGGTGTGTCCCTAAGCTGTCCCTTATGCATTAGGGCCTGTTCTGGGTGTTCTGCACTTTACATCATTTAACTTCTACAAACCCTGAAGGAAGTGCTGGCAATACTCTTTTCAGATGGGAAAAATGAGATTCACAGCTATTAAAAGAGTCAAGGTCATCCTGCTAATAAGTAGCAGGGCCTGGATTCAAGCCTGGGCCAAGTGACTTCTTATCTTAGTCTGGGCTCCCAGCCCTGCTTGGGGGCCTGCCTCATATCCCATCTGTCTTGATGTTCCAAATACAGCAATTCAACTCAGGATCCAATGGAACAGGAGCTCTTTATCTACAGGGACTGAAGAATCGTAGTGTAGAAACAAAATTAGACCATTTAAGAATCATGTTTAAAATCATGATCTTGCTCTGGTGCCTTAATCCAACTCAATGTGAAATTTCTCCATGCAAAATGAATGCACATTTCTTATTCTGATCTATTCATTGCAACAGAATATAACATCCTGTTCCTTCCAGAAGCAGGAGTCATAGACATTTTAAAATTGATGCTTATTAAGTTCTGTAAAAGTAGTGACTAAGATTCTCCATCAAAAGAGACATTACCAATGGGGATTTTAACTTTTTGACTCCTCTTACAGCTGTGTCAAGGAAAGGGCTTCATTTGTGAATTTTGCCGGAGTACAGCTGTCATCTTCCCATTTCAGACTGCAGTGTGTAGAAGATGTTCAGGTATCTTAATAAATTAATAATATAAGCTTATTAGCTTAATAACTAAGTGCAAAGTTACCGTAAGTTTAATAACAAGCATAAAATTAACTTAAGCTTAATAATAACTATATAACATTTCTTTAAATTATAATGATGCTGGTGTGTGCTTATATGTTGAATTGGAGATAATAAAGTTTTGGGTGCACAGGAAGGAGTATTTGAATACAGCAGGGATAAAAGGTGATGTCTCCTAGTACAGAGTTTGAAGAGAGGAAGTGAACGCTGTTTTGCCTGTGCACAATTCTTCTACACCAGGGCAAGCTACAGTACCCCATCTTGTAGTTGGATCATGGTCATGCCCAATGCTGAAGTGTTATCTCTGGTTTCGTTTGCGCTACAATGGCAGAGTTGAGTAGTTGTTATGGAGACCATGTGGCCCACAGGACCTAAAACATTTACTATCTACCTTTTTACAGAAAAGGTTTGCAGACCCTTGTTTACTGTATTAGTGCCCCAGGAAATACTGTGTTCTCTAAACTGGTTCATGGGAGAGATATGGTAATGAAATCTGCCTTTGCCCTTGACATGAGCAAGCCCCCTTCTTAGACCACTCAGATGTCTCCCCTGACTCATTAGGCAGAGTTACAAGGTGGGTTCCCCACAGGGAAACTCTGAGGCAGGGATTTGCATGCAGAAAGTTCACTGTGGAGTATTCTTGGGCTCAGCGCCCACAGGGGTGTGAAGAAAGCAGGATTGGGCAGAGAGTGAAGCTGACTTATGAAGTGATTGCAGTGAAGGCTCAGCATATCTCATGGGGAGCTCTGAAATGGGAATGGCCTTCAACATTGTCTCAATTGAGGACAAGGGGCCAGCCCAGTCTTTAAACCCCATGTTTACCAATCAGTCACCCAACACAGGCTGGTGCTAACAAGGGGACATGACCTTGGGCAAGGCAGCTCTCTCTAATTAGGACCATTTCCAGGGAAGGGACAGCACCTGAGTCATTAGTTTCCAATACTCAGCAGCTGACGGAATGTCCCTTGGGGAGATCTGGGGGCACTGAAGCATCCATTCATCAGGCCCTCCAAGTCTCATGTTCATGACCTATTGGAGACTTTATAATCCCTCTGAATTTCAACCTACCTCATATCTTTTTGGAAAACTCTGATTTCTGGACGCCGATCCTTTCTCTCCCCAGGGTAGGGACGAGTGTCTGTATGTGAGAAAACAAGATAGCCCCTTTGCTAATGGCTGTCCTCCTCACTTGCAGAGTGCAGAGCTTGCTTTCACAAGCAGTGTTTCCAATCCTCTGAGTGCCCCCGGTGTGCAAGGATCACAGCGAGGAGAAGACTTTTGGAAAGTTTGCCCTCTACAGTGACATGATGCCCTGGAGTACTGTGAAAAAGACTGTTCAATAGGCCTTATGACAACACCAACATGTGTCTATTATTGACAACATTGTTTTAGATATTGAGGATTGTATATTAAGAAGAAAAATGGTCAATATTCTCTTTATTATATCTTTAGTATTTTTAAAGAATGCAGATTCTTGGTCATTAAGCTAAGGGTTGTTACTGGTGGTTTTGTTTACAATGTTGAGTGTTTTTGCTGCTACTGTTTATTTTAAGAGTTTTTTTTTATACTAATATTGTATTTGAATAGTTGTATTTAACTAATGTTGGAGCTCCTCGTCCTGTAAAGCTGTTTGTGAAAAGGGTTGGTACTTCCATTGAACAAAAATACAACCAAAAGTCTTTTCTCAGGCTTTATTTTCAGCTTAAATGCCATTTTGTATTGTATCATTCTTATAGACTTTACTTATTTCAGGGTTTGTATAGTGAGTGCACATTGCTTCTGCAGTTACGTCTAGATTTTCAAGATGAGTGTGAGTTGCTTAACTGCCTGTGGAGATGCCGTTTGAATCAGTTGCCTCTAGATGGCGCTCCTTCAGATGGCTCAAATCAAAGCTGTCTGTCATCTCTGTTCACACTAAGTCAAGGGATGCATGGTTGAATACAACCTTATCCCTGCCCTTTAGGATATTGTCTCATTGATATAAAATTGAATATAAGATATCTGAAGACTTAAATAAGTTGTGGAAAAATATTGTTAATAACAGTGTGATCATTGTACAGGTAGTCCCCCAACCCCATCCAGTGCTGTGGGCGTGTTATTCATTTAGATAATATTGAGCACATGAGAGAAATGAGTGTCTCCTATCAATCTGGTGTCTTCTCATCCTGTCATTTGTTTTCGCATCCTGATGCCTCTGCCAGATCTCTGCTCCCATTTATTATTTAAGCTATGTCTCTTTTAAATAGAAATACTGTCACATGGGATAAGATAAATAAGATAAAAATTCAAAAAATGTTTTATTCTTACCCATAGTTTATATTCCGTGTTAGGAATCACAGGTCAGAGAGGTATGTTGATATTCCTTATAACAACTCTATGAAGTTCATTTCAATATCTCCATGTTACAAGTGAGGAAACTGAGGCTTCAAAAAGAGAAATAATGCACCTAAGTTCCCACTTATAGTGCATGGTAGTAGTGGGATTGGCATTTGAGTCGGCTTGCCTCCAAAGCCCATGTTCCTACTCCCTATTTCTGTGGTATCCTTTGGAGGTAATATGAGCAAAACCAACTTTAACTTGTAAGTGCTGCTCCAACCTCAGTTAGTAGCATTGGGCTGAAGCCTCGCTTATGTTGCCTTGCATTGATTTGAGGAAGTTGCTATGGCTTATGCATTGCTGTGTCTGCAAGGCCCTGATGAGTGTGTGTATGCACAGCACATCTCAGGAAGTGATGCTTTTGATTTCTTTATTTTGAGCAAGAATGAAGCAATTTGAATAACCACTCTATGGATTTAGCTGAGACGTGGTTCCTCTCCCCATTGTAGTCATAGAGGCTCCTTTCCAGTAAGGTATCTATTAGAACAGAGAAGTGGCTTCAGCTCACATGCAGCTTTCTGTAGGGAAGTAATTAGTTGTGACGTATATTGCTCTTTAATGACATTTACTCCTCATGTAGATTTTCTGTGCAACTTTTCCTGGGCTGCCAGAAAGGAGATGACGACTTGGTCTTTCTCATCAGACTGTCACCCACCATGAGGCATCGAGTTGCAGTGCTGTGACCCTAATGATTAATTTTCTGCCTTTACGTGGTTCACTTGGGAAACTCCAGTAACGTGTTCTTTATAGTCATGACTCTCAGCTGCAAGTAGGGAGTTATACCAGGGGAGAGTATATAGGGAGTGAGGGGGTGAGGCATCCCAAAGACGTTGCAGTGTATTTACTTGGGTGAAAATTCTTGGATTGATTCTCAGATCTGCTTCTTCCTACCTGTGTGACTCTGGGCAAACTACTTAAATTATCTGAGTCTCTGCTTGGAAAAAGGGGGATAATAACTATATGCAGTTGATATGAGGATTAGAAATGAAAAAGAAGCACCCAGTAGAGAGCCTGGTACAGGCAGGCATCCAATAAGTGGTAATAATTGTGTCTAGACAAATTAAAAACTGAGTTATGCCACCTATTCTATATCTATGTATAAGTTACTGAGTCTCAATTTAATGAAGATGAGAACTACACTTACTATTATGGGTTAATTGTGTTCCCCAAAAAGAAATGTTGAAGTTATACCTTCAGGTACCTTATTTGTGTCACCTTATTTGGAAATGGAGTGTTTGAAAATGAATTAAGTTAAGATGAGGTAGTAATACTGGGTTAGGGTGGACCCTTATACAATAACTGGTGTTCTCATAACAAGAGGGAAATTTGGACAGAGATATAGTCAGAAATCACAGGGAGAATACCATGTGAAGGAGACAGAGATTGGGGTGATGTATCTATAAGCCAAGGAACATCAAGGATTGCTGGGAACCAGCAGAAGCAAGGAGAGA